>NW_026047728.1:0-2500 GCF_023864345.2 Schistocerca serialis cubense | reverse complement strand
CAGTCTTGCGCTTGGCGTGCTCAGTGTACGTCACCGCGTCGCGGATCACGTTCTCCAGGAACACCTTCAGCACCCCGCGGGTCTCCTCGTAGATCAGACCAGAGATGCGCTTCACGCCGCCCCTGCGAGCCAGGCGGCGGATGGCGGGCTTCGTGATGCCCTGGATGTTGTCGCGCAACACCTTGCGGTGCCGCTTGGCGCCACCCTTGCCGAGCCCCTTTCCTCCCTTGCCGCGGCCTGTCATCCTTCCTTCCTCGGGCAAAGCAAAACGTGCACAAACAGCAGCTGCAGCGGCTGGCGAGTCGGCTACGGTCTGCGCCCAGCGCGCCCGCCGCCCCCCTATATAGACTCTGGCCCGCCCTCCCCCCCACCACGCGCAACCGAGGGCATATAAGCGCAGCACGGAGGCGCGCGGGCCCGTTGTCAAGGCAGCACCGGACGCCGCGCCGCACCTAACCTCCACGCACGCCGCTCCGCTACCGCTACCGCTACCGCCATGGCCCGCACAAAGCAAACGGCCCGCAAGTCCACCGGCGGAAAGGCGCCGCGCAAACAGCTCGCCACCAAGGCGGCGAGGAAGAGCGCGCCCGCCACCGGAGGCGTCAAGAAGCCCCACCGCTACAGGCCGGGCACCGTCGCCCTGCGAGAAATCAGGCGCTACCAGAAGAGCACAGAGCTGCTCATCCGCAAGCTGCCATTCCAGCGCCTAGTGCGCGAGATCGCCCAGGACTTCAAGACCGACCTGCGCTTCCAGAGCTCCGCAGTCATGGCCCTGCAGGAGGCCAGCGAGGCCTACCTCGTCGGCCTCTTCGAAGACACCAACCTGTGCGCAATCCACGCCAAGCGCGTCACCATCATGCCCAAGGACATCCAGCTCGCGCGCCGCATCCGCGGCGAGCGCGCCTAAACCGCGCCGCGGCACCGCACCGCACAAACAAAAACGGCCCTTTTCAGGGCCACTAACATCTCTCCGTCGCGAGCAAACTTTGTCGGTCGCCTGCCTCTCGCCCCGCAACCCAAAAACAAAAACCACCACTTCCCGTCCGTCCGCCACACCCGCTCACTCTGCCTGCCTGCTAGCAGCGCGCAACAATCACACATCATCCCTCCCCGGCGCTCAAAGCGCACAATACCCAACGGCCGACGTCACACCGCACGGGTGGGTGGGTGGCTGGCTGGCTGGCCGGCCGCCCGCCGCTTTCGTTTCGAAAACAAAAAAACCCGCACTCCACTCCGACGGCCAACGGCCAGGCAGGCGCGCTCGCTCGCTCGCTCTACACGCCACCGAAATCCCCGCCGACTCCTTCCACATCTCAACGTGCCCCCCGTTGCAAAACATAACACACACAAAGGAACAAAACAAAACACAGACCAGACACGACTAGACAAGACAGACATCCGAGAAGAACGAACGCAGGCAAGCCAACCAACGTATTCAAACAAAACAACGTGACAGAAAACCAACCGTCGGCCGCCGCCACAAACACGGCGACAATCAACCACGACAACAACAACACCGCTTACCGCTACCGCCCGCCCACACCCGCCACCGACCCCCGCAATCCAACCACCACGGCACGCAAACAGCATCCCCACGGGCATACAGAAACGCCAGACAGACACCCACACCAAACGCAACACGACAATCAAAACCTTCCCCGACGTGCTTTGATGGCCCTGAGAAGGGCCGTTTTGGGCCGCGCGTCTCTTGCGCGCCACTAGACGACGACGGGGGGTGGGGACGACGGAGTCAAGCGCCAAACCCTTCCTTTCCCATCTCTTTCTCCTCTACTCTACTTCTTCTTCTTGGGCGAAGCCTTCGCCTTAGACGGCGTCGTCGCCTTCTTCGGGCGCGGCGCCTTCGGCTTCTTCGTCGGAACCTTGGCGGCCTTCTTCGCCTTCGACGGCGACTTGGCCTTGGCCGGCTTGGCCGCAGCCGCCTTCTTCGCACCCGCGGGAGCGGCCGACGCCGCAGACGCCTTCTTGGCGGCGCCCGCCTTCCGACCGGTCGCCGCCTTCACGCCACCAGCCTTCTTTGCGCCGGCCGCACGGGCGCCCTTCTTCTCCTTGCTGGCCGGAGCGGCGCGCTTCTTCTTGGCACCGCCAGCACGAGCCTTGCCGCCCTCGGCCGCCCCCCCGCCGCCGGCGCCGGCAAGCTTGAACGAGCCGGACGCGCCCTTCCCCTTCGTCTGCACCAGCTCGCCCGCCACGACGGCCGACTTGAGGTACTTCTTGATAAACGGCGCCAGCTTCTCCGCGTCCAGCTTGTAGTGCGCGGCTATGTACTTCTTGATCGCCTGCAGCGACGACCCGCCGCGCTCCTTCAGACTCTTGATGGCGGCCGTCACCATCTCAGAGGTGCGCGGGTGCGCAGGCTTGGCGCGCGGCTTCTTCGCAGACGACGCAGACTTGGCCTTCTTCGTAGTGCCGGTGGCGGCGGGTGCCGCAGCAGTCTCGTTCGTAGCCGCCTGATCTGCCATTTCGACGACGCGCGTAACAC
>NW_026047727.1:200000-205000 GCF_023864345.2 Schistocerca serialis cubense | reverse complement strand
CGAAAACCAACAAAATAGAACCGAGGTCCTATTCCATTATTCCATGCACACAGTATTCAGGCGGGCTTGCCTGCTTTAAGCACTCTAATTTGTTCAAAGTAAACGTGCCGGCCCACCGAGACACTCAATAAAGAGCACCCTGGTAGGATTTCAACGGGGTCCGCCTCGGGACGCACGAGCACGCACGAGGCGGTCGCACGCCTTCGGCTCGCCCCACCGGCAGGACGTCCCACGATACATGCCAGTTAAACACCGACGGGCGGTGAACCAACAGCGTGGGACACAAATCCAACTACGAGCTTTTTAACCGCAACAACTTTAATATACGCTATTGGAGCTGGAATTACCGCGGCTGCTGGCACCAGACTTGCCCTCCAATAGATACTCGTTAAAGGATTTAAAGTGTACTCATTCCGATTACGGGGCCTCGGATGAGTCCCGTATCGTTATTTTTCGTCACTACCTCCCCGTGCCGGGAGTGGGTAATTTGCGCGCCTGCTGCCTTCCTTGGATGTGGTAGCCGTTTCTCAGGCTCCCTCTCCGGAATCGAACCCTGATTCCCCGTTACCCGTTACAACCATGGTAGGCGCAGAACCTACCATCGACAGTTGATAAGGCAGACATTTGAAAGATGCGTCGCCGGTACGAGGACCGTGCGATCAGCCCAAAGTTATTCAGAGTCACCAAGGCAAACGGACCGGACGAGCCGACCGATTGGTTTTGATCTAATAAAAGCGTCCCTTCCATCTCTGGTCGGGACTCTGTTTGCATGTATTAGCTCTAGAATTACCACAGTTATCCAAGTAACGTGGGTACGATCTAAGGAACCATAACTGATTTAATGAGCCATTCGCGGTTTCACCTTAATGCGGCTTGTACTGAGACATGCATGGCTTAATCTTTGAGACAAGCATATGACTACTGGCAGGATCAACCAGGGAGCTGCGTCAACTAGAGCTGAGCAGCCGGCCGCCCGGGAGTGTGTCCCGGGGGCCCGCGCGAACACGCAAGCGTCCGCTCAATTATTCTGCAAACAGGAGGAGGCTGAGCTCCCCTGCACAACACACCTCGAAACCCTCTCAGGTCCCGGCGGCGCGCAGCGCCGTCCTAAGTACTTGGTCGGGTTCGAGAGAGGCGCAATCGCCCGGAGTTAGGCGAGTAGACGCTTTAGGTGCGACCACCCGTGCTCCCAACTGAGCTTGCCGCTGCCGACAGAGGCCCGGGAGCGTGCTGTCGTGGCATTGCCGGCGGGAGACAACACGCGCCACCTACGGTGACCGGCAGCTCCAACGCCAGCGCCACAGAAGGACAAAAGCCCCACTTGGGTGCCGAAGCGAACTCTCCCAGCACAGCGCACGCGCCAACACGTCCGCACAGCTGCGATACAAACCACCTGCGAGAACCGCTGGGGCGACCGAGCAGCAGACGGCGTCGCGGCGCCGAGCGCCGGGCGGCGGCGCATCCTCAGCGCACACAGTCCTCAATCGGACCAGCACACTGCAGATGGCCACCGCGCTCCGCACCGGGCCCGCGAGGACCTACTTTGGCCGCAAGGCGCCGCGAGCAGGGGGCGCCGGCGCGCAGCTGCGCCGCCTGCCGCGTCCGTCGGCCGGCGCGCCTGCCACTGGCCGCCCCCACCAGCCGGCTGTAGCGCGTGCGCCCACGCACCGCGCTGCCAGCACGCCGGGCGGCCCCCCCTCACCGGCCGGGGACGGTCCCACCCAGCCACCGCCGCGTATCGCCTCACACCCAGATCCCCTTTCGCGTTCGTGGGCATGGTGGGTCCCCTTTCACGTTCGTGGGCATGGTGGGTATCCCTGAAACAACCGGTTAATAGCTCGACCGATCGTCGCCAACACTGATTCACCTCTAGCGAGAACAACCGCACCACAACGGGTTACCTGTTGTTCATTTGCGTAACGTCACCAGCAAACGTAGACGTCCATCGCCATTTGCAACGAGTATTGCATGCCTGTGTCAGGTGTCACAACACACTACGTCTGCCCACATAGACGCAACAACATGTGCACGCCTCGAGAACACGTGGAAGGTAGCCCCCGTACGTATGCGGTGTCCATTGCGCGAACGACTGTCAGCCGGCCTCTGCAGGATGTCGCAGATGTGGAACGCGGTGCAACATGCTATCACGGTGTGTGAGAAGAGACGACTACGTCCGAATACACGCTCCACTACATCAACAGACTGCTCATGCTGATCGCCATCCAGGGCGTCCGTTCCTCCCACACGTCTGAATGGCGTACCACACTGCAATCCAGCTCTTATAGGGAGACGACACGTAGCTGCGTGCACAATATTTGGACTGTATGGTCTGCCGTTGCTAGGCGCAGTCGTCGTACGGTCACACATGTGCCACGATGTATCATTCAGTACATACGGACCAATGTGCAGTACAGTTTGTGGGTTTTGCGTACATCGGCGGACAGGTGACAGGCCGTACCACAACGTAGGCTGAGTACGTCGGCATGCGAAGGGCATTGAACATGCAAACTTCTCAACGACCAGCTTGCGAAGGCAGGGGGGAAGGGGGGGGGGCATGTACGTCCTGCTGCTATCCACATTACAGTGTATAGCAGGAGCATGTGGAAAGTCAGCAACACCTGCAAGGTGTTTAACATGACGCGATACACAGGGGACCGGGCAGTGCGAATAGCGAACTATATTGCGAGGGTTGCGGTTAGGCAACACTACACTAATTTAACGAGTTGCATAACAATTACAGAGCAGGTTCAGCGACAACGTGCGTCAGGTTAAGGCGCAATATAGGTTAGGTTGAGGCACAATATAGGTTAGGTTAAGGCACAACATGGGTTACGTTAAGGCACAAATTGGGTTACGTTAAGGCACAACATGGGTTACGTTAAGGCACAACATGGGTTACGTTAAGGCACAAATTAGGTTACGTTAAGGCACAAATTAGGTTACGTTAAGGCACAAATTAGGTTACGTTAAGGCACAAATTAGGTTACGTTAAGGCACAAATTAGGTTACGTTAAGGCACAAATTAGGTTACGTTAAGGCACAAATTAGGTTACGTTAAGGCACAAATTAGGTTACGTTAAGGCACAAATTAGGTTACGTTAAGGCACAAATTAGGTTACGTTAAGGCACAAATTAGGTTACGTTAAGGCACAAATTAGGTTACGTTAAGGCACAAATTAGGTTACGTTAAGGCACAAATTAGGTTACGTTAAGGCACAAATTAGGTTACGTTAAGGCACAAATTAGGTTACGTTAAGGCACAAATTAGGTTACGTTAAGGTACAATATGGGTTAGGTTAAGGTACAATATGGGTTAGGTTAAGGTACAATATGGGTTAGGTTAAGGTACAATATGGGTTAGGTTAAGGTACAATATGGGTTAGGTTAAGGCACAACGTAGGTTAGGTTAAGGCACAACGTAGGTTAGGTTAAGGCACAACATAGGTTAGGTTAAGGCACAACATAGGTTAGGTTAAGGCACAACATAGGTTAGGTTAAGGCACAACATAGGTTAGGTTAAGGCACAACATAGGTTAGGTTAAGGCACAACATAGGTTAGGTTAAGGCACAACATAGGTTAGGTTAAGGCACAACATAGGTTAGGTTAAGGCACAACATAGGTTAGGTTAAGGCACAACATAGGTTAGGTTAAGGCACAACGTAGGTTAGGTTAAGGCACAACGTAGGTTAGGTTAAGGCACAACGTAGGTTAGGTTAAGGCACAACGTAGGTTAGGTTAAGGCACAACGTAGGTTAGGTTAAGGCACAACGTAGGTTAGGTTAAGGCACAACGTAGGTTAGGTTAAGGCACAACGTAGGTTAGGTTAAGGCACAACGTAGGTTAGGTTAAGGCACAACGTAGGTTAGGTTAAGGCACAACGTAGGTTAGGTTAAGGCACAACGTAGGTTAGGTTAAGGCACAACGTAGGTTAGGTTAAGGCACAACGTAGGTTAGGTTAAGGCACAACATAGGTTAGGTTAAGGCACAACATAGGTTAGGTTAAGGCACAACATAGGTTAGGTTAAGGCACAACATAGGTTAGGTTAAGGCACAACATAGGTTAGGTTAAGGCACAACATAGGTTAGGTTAAGGCACAACATAGGTTAGGTTAAGGCACAACATAGGTTAGGTTAAGGCACAACATAGGTTAGGTTAAGGCACAACATAGGTTAGGTTAAGGCACAACGTAGGTTAGGTTAAGGCACAACGTAGGTTAGGTTAAGGCACAACGTAGGTTAGGTTAAGGCACAACGTAGGTTAGGTTAAGGCACAACGTAGGTTAGGTTAAGGCACAACGTAGGTTAGGTTAAGGCACAACGTAGGTTAGGTTAAGGCACAACGTAGGTTAGGTTAAGGTACAACGTAGGTTAGGTTAAGGTACAACGTAGGTTAGGTTAAGGTACAACGTAGGTTAGGTTAAGGTACAACGTAGGTTAGGTTAAGGTACAACGTAGGTTAGGTTAAGGTACAACGTAGGTTAGGTTAAGGTACAACGTAGGTTAGGTTAAGGTACAACGTAGGTTAGGTTAAGGTACAACGTAGGTTAGGTGAAGGCGCAATGTAGGTTAGGTTAAGGTACGATATACCTTAGGTTAAGGTACAATATCGCTTAGGTTAAGGTACAATATAGCTTAGGTTAAGGTACACGTTGTAGGGAAAGGTGTATTTTGGGGGGGGAGGGGGCGGCAGGTTCGTTGATAGTGATTATCGTAAGTGCATGCCTGCGGGATCATCCGATTTGTCACGTCAGGATGCACTTGTGGCTCATGACAGGCGGCGCTCCGATTCCAAGGTTGTGGCAGATCTGTGTCTTTCATTCCTGCCATTGTTTGTGTACTGTGACAGGAGGCAGTATTGTGATGTTGGGTGCACCCCTGTGTAGGACATGTGTGGGTGTTCGTGGCTTAGCTGAGCAATGGCGGATGTCGGAAGGGTGGGATATTCTGTTTTCTGGGTGGACCTCCCGGTCTGGTTATGATAGTGTGGATTGTGTAATGT
>NW_026047727.1:187500-192500 GCF_023864345.2 Schistocerca serialis cubense | reverse complement strand
CCGAGTCATCGGAGGAACTGCGGCGGATCGCTGGCTGGCATCGTTTATGGTTAGAACTAGGGCGGTATCTGATCGCCTTCGAACCTCTAACTTTCGTTCTTGATTAATGAAAACATACTTGGCAAATGCTTTCGCTTCTGTTCGTCTTGCGACGATCCAAGAATTTCACCTCTAACGTCGCAATACGAATGCCCCCGCCTGTCCCTATTAATCATTACCTCGGGTTCCGAAAACCAACAAAATAGAACCGAGGTCCTATTCCATTATTCCATGCACACAGTATTCAGGCGGGCTTGCCTGCTTTAAGCACTCTAATTTGTTCAAAGTAAACGTGCCGGCCCACCGAGACACTCAATAAAGAGCACCCTGGTAGGATTTCAACGGGGTCCGCCTCGGGACGCACGAGCACGCACGAGGCGGTCGCACGCCTTCGGCTCGCCCCACCGGCAGGACGTCCCACGATACATGCCAGTTAAACACCGACGGGCGGTGAACCAACAGCGTGGGACACAAATCCAACTACGAGCTTTTTAACCGCAACAACTTTAATATACGCTATTGGAGCTGGAATTACCGCGGCTGCTGGCACCAGACTTGCCCTCCAATAGATACTCGTTAAAGGATTTAAAGTGTACTCATTCCGATTACGGGGCCTCGGATGAGTCCCGTATCGTTATTTTTCGTCACTACCTCCCCGTGCCGGGAGTGGGTAATTTGCGCGCCTGCTGCCTTCCTTGGATGTGGTAGCCGTTTCTCAGGCTCCCTCTCCGGAATCGAACCCTGATTCCCCGTTACCCGTTACAACCATGGTAGGCGCAGAACCTACCATCGACAGTTGATAAGGCAGACATTTGAAAGATGCGTCGCCGGTACGAGGACCGTGCGATCAGCCCAAAGTTATTCAGAGTCACCAAGGCAAACGGACCGGACGAGCCGACCGATTGGTTTTGATCTAATAAAAGCGTCCCTTCCATCTCTGGTCGGGACTCTGTTTGCATGTATTAGCTCTAGAATTACCACAGTTATCCAAGTAACGTGGGTACGATCTAAGGAACCATAACTGATTTAATGAGCCATTCGCGGTTTCACCTTAATGCGGCTTGTACTGAGACATGCATGGCTTAATCTTTGAGACAAGCATATGACTACTGGCAGGATCAACCAGGGAGCTGCGTCAACTAGAGCTGAGCAGCCGGCCGCCCGGGAGTGTGTCCCGGGGGCCCGCGCGAACACGCAAGCGTCCGCTCAATTATTCTGCAAACAGGAGGAGGCTGAGCTCCCCTGCACAACACACCTCGAAACCCTCTCAGGTCCCGGCGGCGCGCAGCGCCGTCCTAAGTACTTGGTCGGGTTCGAGAGAGGCGCAATCGCCCGGAGTTAGGCGAGTAGACGCTTTAGGTGCGACCACCCGTGCTCCCAACTGAGCTTGCCGCTGCCGACAGAGGCCCGGGAGCGTGCTGTCGTGGCATTGCCGGCGGGAGACAACACGCGCCACCTACGGTGACCGGCAGCTCCAACGCCAGCGCCACAGAAGGACAAAAGCCCCACTTGGGTGCCGAAGCGAACTCTCCCAGCACAGCGCACGCGCCAACACGTCCGCACAGCTGCGATACAAACCACCTGCGAGAACCGCTGGGGCGACCGAGCAGCAGACGGCGTCGCGGCGCCGAGCGCCGGGCGGCGGCGCATCCTCAGCGCACACAGTCCTCAATCGGACCAGCACACTGCAGATGGCCACCGCGCTTCGCACCGGGCCCGCGAGGACCTACTTTGGCCGCAAGGCGCCGCGAGCAGGGGGCGCCGGCGCGCAGCTGCGCCGCCTGCCGCGTCCGTCGGCCGGCGCGCCTGCCACTGGCTGCCCCCACCAGCCGGCTGTAGCGCGTGCGCCCACGCACCGCGCTGCCAGCACGCCGGGCGGCCCCCCCTCACCGGCCGGGGACGGTCCCACCCAGCCACCGCCGCGTATCGCCTCACACCCAGATCCCCTTTCGCGTTCGTGGGCATGGTGGGTCCCCTTTCACGTTCGTGGGCATGGTGGGTATCCCTGAAACAACCGGTTAATAGCTCGACCGATCGTCGCCAACACTGATTCACCTCTAGCGAGAACAACCGCACCACAACGGGTTACCTGTTGTTCATTTGCGTAACGTCACCAGCAAACGTAGACGTCCATCGCCATTTGCAACGAGTATTGCATGCCTGTGTCAGGTGTCACAACACACTACGTCTGCCCACATAGACGCAACAACATGTGCACGCCTCGAGAACACGTGGAAGGTAGCCCCCGTACGTATGCGGTGTCCATTGCGCGAACGACTGTCAGCCGGCCTCTGCAGGATGTCGCAGATGTGGAACGCGGTGCAACATGCTATCACGGTGTGTGAGAAGAGACGACTACGTCCGAATACACGCTCCACTACATCAACAGACTGCTCATGCTGATCGCCATCCAGGGCGTCCGTTCCTCCCACACGTCTGAATGGCGTACCACACTGCAATCCAGCTCTTATAGGGAGACGACACGTAGCTGCGTGCACAATATTTGGACTGTATGGTCTGCCGTTGCTAGGCGCAGTCGTCGTACGGTCACACATGTGCCACGATGTATCATTCAGTACATACGGACCAATGTGCAGTACAGTTTGTGGGTTTTGCGTACATCGGCGGACAGGTGACAGGCCGTACCACAACGTAGGCTGAGTACGTCGGCATGCGAAGGGCATTGAACATGCAAACTTCTCAACGACCAGCTTGCGAAGGCAGGGGGGAAGGGGGGGGGGCATGTACGTCCTGCTGCTATCCACATTACAGTGTATAGCAGGAGCATGTGGAAAGTCAGCAACACCTGCAAGGTGTTTAACATGACGCGATACACAGGGGACCGGGCAGTGCGAATAGCGAACTATATTGCGAGGGTTGCGGTTAGGCAACACTACACTAATTTAACGAGTTGCATAACAATTACAGAGCAGGTTCAGCGACAACGTGCGTCAGGTTAAGGCGCAATATAGGTTAGGTTGAGGCACAATATAGGTTAGGTTAAGGCACAACATGGGTTACGTTAAGGCACAAATTGGGTTACGTTAAGGCACAACATGGGTTACGTTAAGGCACAACATGGGTTACGTTAAGGCACAAATTAGGTTACGTTAAGGCACAAATTAGGTTACGTTAAGGCACAAATTAGGTTACGTTGAGGCACAAATTAGGTTACGTTAAGGCACAAATTAGGTTACGTTAAGGCACAAATTAGGTTACGTTAAGGCACAAATTAGGTTACGTTAAGGCACAAATTAGGTTACGTTAAGGCACAAATTAGGTTACGTTAAGGCACAAATTAGGTTACGTTAAGGCACAAATTAGGTTACGTTAAGGCACAAATTAGGTTACGTTAAGGCACAAATTAGGTTACGTTAAGGCACAAATTAGGTTACGTTAAGGCACAAATTAGGTTACGTTAAGGTACAATATGGGTTAGGTTAAGGTACAATATGGGTTAGGTTAAGGTACAATATGGGTTAGGTTAAGGTACAATATGGGTTAGGTTAAGGTACAATATGGGTTAGGTTAAGGCACAACGTAGGTTAGGTTAAGGCACAACGTAGGTTAGGTTAAGGCACAACATAGGTTAGGTTAAGGCACAACATAGGTTAGGTTAAGGCACAACATAGGTTAGGTTAAGGCACAACATAGGTTAGGTTAAGGCACAACATAGGTTAGGTTAAGGCACAACATAGGTTAGGTTAAGGCACAACATAGGTTAGGTTAAGGCACAACATAGGTTAGGTTAAGGCACAACATAGGTTAGGTTAAGGCACAACATAGGTTAGGTTAAGGCACAACGTAGGTTAGGTTAAGGCACAACGTAGGTTAGGTTAAGGCACAACGTAGGTTAGGTTAAGGCACAACGTAGGTTAGGTTAAGGCACAACGTAGGTTAGGTTAAGGCACAACGTAGGTTAGGTTAAGGCACAACGTAGGTTAGGTTAAGGCACAACGTAGGTTAGGTTAAGGCACAACGTAGGTTAGGTTAAGGCACAACGTAGGTTAGGTTAAGGCACAACGTAGGTTAGGTTAAGGCACAACGTAGGTTAGGTTAAGGCACAACGTAGGTTAGGTTAAGGCACAACATAGGTTAGGTTAAGGCACAACATAGGTTAGGTTAAGGCACAACATAGGTTAGGTTAAGGCACAACATAGGTTAGGTTAAGGCACAACATAGGTTAGGTTAAGGCACAACATAGGTTAGGTTAAGGCACAACATAGGTTAGGTTAAGGCACAACATAGGTTAGGTTAAGGCACAACATAGGTTAGGTTAAGGCACAACGTAGGTTAGGTTAAGGCACAACGTAGGTTAGGTTAAGGCACAACGTAGGTTAGTTTAAGGCACAACGTAGGTTAGGTTAAGGCACAACGTAGGTTAGGTTAAGGCACAACGTAGGTTAGGTTAAGGCACAACGTAGGTTAGGTTAAGGCACAACGTAGGTTAGGTTAAGGCACAACGTAGGTTAGGTTAAGGTACAACGTAGGTTAGGTTAAGGTACAACGTAGGTTAGGTTAAGGTACAACGTAGGTTAGGTTAAGGTACAACGTAGGTTAGGTTAAGGTACAACGTAGGTTAGGTTAAGGTACAACGTAGGTTAGGTTAAGGTACAACGTAGGTTAGGTTAAGGTACAACGTAGGTTAGGTTAAGGTACAACGTAGGTTAGGTGAAGGCGCAATGTAGGTTAGGTTAAGGTACGATATACCTTAGGTTAAGGTACAATATCGCTTAGGTTAAGGTACAATATAGCTTAGGTTAAGGTACACGTTGTAGGGAAAGGTGTATTTTGGGGGGGGAGGGGGCGGCAGGTTCGTTGATAGTGATTATCGTAAGTGCATGCCTGCGGGATCATCCGATTTGTCACGTCAGGATGCACTTGTGGCTCATGACAGGCGGCGCTCCGATTCCAAGGTTGTGGCAGATCTGTGTCTTTCATTCCTGCCATTGTTTGTGTAC
>NW_026047727.1:175000-182500 GCF_023864345.2 Schistocerca serialis cubense | reverse complement strand
CTGCGCCCACCGCCGCGACCCTCCTACTCGTCAGGGCTTCGCGGCCGGCCGCAAGGACCGGCCATGACTGCCAGACTGACGGCCGAGTATAGGCACGACGCTTCAGCGCCATCCATTTTCAGGGCTAGTTGCTTCGGCAGGTGAGTTGTTACACACTCCTTAGCGGATTCCGACTTCCATGGCCACCGTCCTGCTGTCTTAAGCAACCAACGCCTTTCATGGTTTCCCATGAGCGTCGATTCGGGCGCCTTAACTCGGCGTTTGGTTCATCCCACAGCGCCAGTTCTGCTTACCAAAAGTGGCCCACTTGGCACTCCGATCCGAGTCGTTTGCTCGCGGCTTCAGCATATCAAGCAAGCCGGAGATCTCACCCATTTAAAGTTTGAGAATAGGTTGAGGTCGTTTCGGCCCCAAGGCCTCTAATCATTCGCTTTACCGGATGAGACTCGTACGAGCACCAGCTATCCTGAGGGAAACTTCGGAGGGAACCAGCTACTAGATGGTTCGATTAGTCTTTCGCCCCTATACCCAGCTCCGACGATCGATTTGCACGTCAGAATCGCTACGGACCTCCATCAGGGTTTCCCCTGACTTCGTCCTGGCCAGGCATAGTTCACCATCTTTCGGGTCCCAACGTGTACGCTCTAGGTGCGCCTCACCTCGCAATGAGGACGAGACGCCCCGGGAGTGCGGAGGCCGCCGCCCCGTGAAGGGCGGGGAAGCCCCATCCTCCCTCGGCCCGCGCAAGGCGAGACCTTCACTTTCATTACGCCTTTAGGTTTCGTACAGCCCAATGACTCGCGCACATGTTAGACTCCTTGGTCCGTGTTTCAAGACGGGTCGTGAAATTGTCCAAAGCTGAAGCGCCGCTGACGGGAGCGATTATTCCGCCCGAGAGCATCCCGAGCCAACAGCGGCGCGGGTCCGGGGCCGGGCCAGGTAGGTCCGTCATCCGGGAAGAACCGCGCGCGCTTGCCGGGAGCCCGAGCGCCCAAAGGGGCGAATCGACTCCTCCAGATATACCGCCGGGCAGCCAGCCAGGACACCGGGGCTCTGCCCAACAGACGCGAACCGAGGCCCGCGGAAGGACAGGCTGCGCACCCGGGCCGTAGGCCGGCACCCAGCGGGTCGCGACGTCCTACTAGGGGAGAAGTGCGGCCCACCGCACACCGGAACGGCCCCGCCCCGCGGCGAGTGGAAAGGCAACCGGACACGACCCCGCCGCGAATTGCTCCGCGCGGGCGGCCGGCCCCATCTGCCGAGGGCGGAGGCCAGTGGCCGGATGGGCGTGAATCTCACCCGTTCGACCTTTCGGACTTCTCACGTTTACCCCAGAACGGTTTCACGTACTTTTGAACTCTCTCTTCAAAGTTCTTTTCAACTTTCCCTCACGGTACTTGTTCGCTATCGGTCTCGTGGTCATATTTAGTCTCAGATGGAGTTTACCACCCACTTGGAGCTGCACTCTCAAGCAACCCGACTCGAAGGAGAGGTCCCGCCGACGCTCGCACCGGCCGCTACGGGCCTGGCACCCTCTACGGGCCGTGGCCTCATTCAAGTTGGACTTGGGCTCGGCGCGAGGCGTCGGGGTAGTGGACCCTCCCAAACACCACATGCCACGACAGGCGGCAGCCTGCGGGGTTCGGTGCTGGACTCTTCCCTGTTCGCTCGCCGCTACTGGGGGAATCCTTGTTAGTTTCTTTTCCTCCGCTTAGTAATATGCTTAAATTCAGCGGGTAGTCTCGCCTGCTCTGAGGTCGTTGTACGAGGTGTCGCACGCCACACCGCCAGCCGGCTGTGCACGCTACCGAGTAAGTACCGGTATGCGAACCGCCAGGCGACGGGCGCGCATCGCACGTTTAAGGAGACGCGGCCGGCCCCACAGGCGGCCACGACACTCCCAGGTCTGCGAAGCGGGGCAAACGCCGCGCGCTTCAGTATACGTAGCCGACCCTCAGCCAGACGTGGCCCGGGAACGGAATCCATGGACCGCAATGTGCGTTCGAAACGTCGATGTTCATGTGTCCTGCAGTTCACATGTCGACGCGCAATTTGCTGCGTTCTTCATCGACCCACGAGCCGAGTGATCCACCGTCCTGGGTGATCTTTTCATAGTTTCCACCATCTCTTTCGAGACAGTTGCATAGGCGGGACTGAGGCGTGTGGCGGCCCTGTTCCAGCGTTCAGTGTCCAACGGCCTCACGGCCGATGGGCGTCGTACGGCTCCACACCGGAGCGGACAGGCAGTCGGGCGAAAGTCATTCAAAACCGGCGCCAGGCGCCAGGTGCCGCAGGCCAGCCGCTCCAGCGCTTCAGCGCTCGTACCACACAACATTGCCGTTAGTTTTGAGACGAACGCGTGGTTCCGCACGCGGCGCACGGCTACTGCGAGCCGTACAGGTAGCTGCGTGTTGCGCGACACGACACGCACATCGAAAGACATGCAGTCTAGTCGGTAATGATCCTTCCGCAGGTTCACCTACGGAAACCTCGTTACGACTTTTACTTCCTCTAAATGATCAAGTTTGGTCATCTTTCCGGTAGCATCGGCAACGACAGAGTCAATGCCGCGTACCAGTCCGAAGACCTCACTAAATCATTCAATCGGTAGTAGCGACGGGCGGTGTGTACAAAGGGCAGGGACGTAATCAACGCGAGCTTATGACTCGCGCTTACTGGGAATTCCTCGTTCATGGGGAACAATTGCAAGCCCCAATCCCTAGCACGAAGGAGGTTCAGCGGGTTACCCCGACCTTTCGGCCTAGGAAGACACGCTGATTCCTTCAGTGTAGCGCGCGTGCGGCCCAGAACATCTAAGGGCATCACAGACCTGTTATTGCTCAATCTCGTGCGGCTAGAAGCCGCCTGTCCCTCTAAGAAGAAAAGTAATCGCTGACAGCACGAAGGATGTCACGCGACTAGTTAGCAGGCTAGAGTCTCGTTCGTTATCGGAATTAACCAGACAAATCGCTCCACCAACTAAGAACGGCCATGCACCACCACCCACCGAATCAAGAAAGAGCTATCAATCTGTCAATCCTTCCGGTGTCCGGGCCTGGTGAGGTTTCCCGTGTTGAGTCAAATTAAGCCGCAGGCTCCACTCCTGGTGGTGCCCTTCCGTCAATTCCTTTAAGTTTCAGCTTTGCAACCATACTTCCCCCGGAACCCAAAAGCTTTGGTTTCCCGGAGGCTGCCCGCCGAGTCATCGGAGGAACTGCGGCGGATCGCTGGCTGGCATCGTTTATGGTTAGAACTAGGGCGGTATCTGATCGCCTTCGAACCTCTAACTTTCGTTCTTGATTAATGAAAACATACTTGGCAAATGCTTTCGCTTCTGTTCGTCTTGCGACGATCCAAGAATTTCACCTCTAACGTCGCAATACGAATGCCCCCGCCTGTCCCTATTAATCATTACCTCGGGTTCCGAAAACCAACAAAATAGAACCGAGGTCCTATTCCATTATTCCATGCACACAGTATTCAGGCGGGCTTGCCTGCTTTAAGCACTCTAATTTGTTCAAAGTAAACGTGCCGGCCCACCGAGACACTCAATAAAGAGCACCCTGGTAGGATTTCAACGGGGTCCGCCTCGGGACGCACGAGCACGCACGAGGCGGTCGCACGCCTTCGGCTCGCCCCACCGGCAGGACGTCCCACGATACATGCCAGTTAAACACCGACGGGCGGTGAACCAACAGCGTGGGACACAAATCCAACTACGAGCTTTTTAACCGCAACAACTTTAATATACGCTATTGGAGCTGGAATTACCGCGGCTGCTGGCACCAGACTTGCCCTCCAATAGATACTCGTTAAAGGATTTAAAGTGTACTCATTCCGATTACGGGGCCTCGGATGAGTCCCGTATCGTTATTTTTCGTCACTACCTCCCCGTGCCGGGAGTGGGTAATTTGCGCGCCTGCTGCCTTCCTTGGATGTGGTAGCCGTTTCTCAGGCTCCCTCTCCGGAATCGAACCCTGATTCCCCGTTACCCGTTACAACCATGGTAGGCGCAGAACCTACCATCGACAGTTGATAAGGCAGACATTTGAAAGATGCGTCGCCGGTACGAGGACCGTGCGATCAGCCCAAAGTTATTCAGAGTCACCAAGGCAAACGGACCGGACGAGCCGACCGATTGGTTTTGATCTAATAAAAGCGTCCCTTCCATCTCTGGTCGGGACTCTGTTTGCATGTATTAGCTCTAGAATTACCACAGTTATCCAAGTAACGTGGGTACGATCTAAGGAACCATAACTGATTTAATGAGCCATTCGCGGTTTCACCTTAATGCGGCTTGTACTGAGACATGCATGGCTTAATCTTTGAGACAAGCATATGACTACTGGCAGGATCAACCAGGGAGCTGCGTCAACTAGAGCTGAGCAGCCGGCCGCCCGGGAGTGTGTCCCGGGGGCCCGCGCGAACACGCAAGCGTCCGCTCAATTATTCTGCAAACAGGAGGAGGCTGAGCTCCCCTGCACAACACACCTCGAAACCCTCTCAGGTCCCGGCGGCGCGCAGCGCCGTCCTAAGTACTTGGTCGGGTTCGAGAGAGGCGCAATCGCCCGGAGTTAGGCGAGTAGACGCTTTAGGTGCGACCACCCGTGCTCCCAACTGAGCTTGCCGCTGCCGACAGAGGCCCGGGAGCGTGCTGTCGTGGCATTGCCGGCGGGAGACAACACGCGCCACCTACGGTGACCGGCAGCTCCAACGCCAGCGCCACAGAAGGACAAAAGCCCCACTTGGGTGCCGAAGCGAACTCTCCCAGCACAGCGCACGCGCCAACACGTCCGCACAGCTGCGATACAAACCACCTGCGAGAACCGCTGGGGCGACCGAGCAGCAGACGGCGTCGCGGCGCCGAGCGCCGGGCGGCGGCGCATCCTCAGCGCACACAGTCCTCAATCGGACCAGCACACTGCAGATGGCCACCGCGCTTCGCACCGGGCCCGCGAGGACCTACTTTGGCCGCAAGGCGCCGCGAGCAGGGGGCGCCGGCGCGCAGCTGCGCCGCCTGCCGCGTCCGTCGGCCGGCGCGCCTGCCACTGGCCGCCCCCACCAGCCGGCTGTAGCGCGTGCGCCCACGCACCGCGCTGCCAGCACGCCGGGCGGCCCCCCCTCACCGGCCGGGGACGGTCCCACCCAGCCACCGCCGCGTATCGCCTCACACCCAGATCCCCTTTCGCGTTCGTGGGCATGGTGGGTCCCCTTTCACGTTCGTGGGCATGGTGGGTATCCCTGAAACAACCGGTTAATAGCTCGACCGATCGTCGCCAACACTGATTCACCTCTAGCGAGAACAACCGCACCACAACGGGTTACCTGTTGTTCATTTGCGTAACGTCACCAGCAAACGTAGACGTCCATCGCCATTTGCAACGAGTATTGCATGCCTGTGTCAGGTGTCACAACACACTACGTCTGCCCACATAGACGCAACAACATGTGCACGCCTCGAGAACACGTGGAAGGTAGCCCCCGTACGTATGCGGTGTCCATTGCGCGAACGACTGTCAGCCGGCCTCTGCAGGATGTCGCAGATGTGGAACGCGGTGCAACATGCTATCACGGTGTGTGAGAAGAGACGACTACGTCCGAATACACGCTCCACTACATCAACAGACTGCTCATGCTGATCGCCATCCAGGGCGTCCGTTCCTCCCACACGTCTGAATGGCGTACCACACTGCAATCCAGCTCTTATAGGGAGACGACACGTAGCTGCGTGCACAATATTTGGACTGTATGGTCTGCCGTTGCTAGGCGCAGTCGTCGTACGGTCACACATGTGCCACGATGTATCATTCAGTACATACGGACCAATGTGCAGTACAGTTTGTGGGTTTTGCGTACATCGGCGGACAGGTGACAGGCCGTACCACAACGTAGGCTGAGTACGTCGGCATGCGAAGGGCATTGAACATGCAAACTTCTCAACGACCAGCTTGCGAAGGCAGGGGGGAAGGGGGGGGGGCATGTACGTCCTGCTGCTATCCACATTACAGTGTATAGCAGGAGCATGTGGAAAGTCAGCAACACCTGCAAGGTGTTTAACATGACGCGATACACAGGGGACCGGGCAGTGCGAATAGCGAACTATATTGCGAGGGTTGCGGTTAGGCAACACTACACTAATTTAACGAGTTGCATAACAATTACAGAGCAGGTTCAGCGACAACGTGCGTCAGGTTAAGGCGCAATATAGGTTAGGTTGAGGCACAATATAGGTTAGGTTAAGGCACAACATGGGTTACGTTAAGGCACAAATTGGGTTACGTTAAGGCACAACATGGGTTACGTTAAGGCACAACATGGGTTACGTTAAGGCACAAATTAGGTTACGTTAAGGCACAAATTAGGTTACGTTAAGGCACAAATTAGGTTACGTTAAGGCACAAATTAGGTTACGTTAAGGCACAAATTAGGTTACGTTAAGGCACAAATTAGGTTACGTTAAGGCACAAATTAGGTTACGTTAAGGCACAAATTAGGTTACGTTAAGGCACAAATTAGGTTACGTTAAGGCACAAATTAGGTTACGTTAAGGCACAAATTAGGTTACGTTAAGGCACAAATTAGGTTACGTTAAGGCACAAATTAGGTTACGTTAAGGCACAAATTAGGTTACGTTAAGGCACAAATTAGGTTACGTTAAGGTACAATATGGGTTAGGTTAAGGTACAATATGGGTTAGGTTAAGGTACAATATGGGTTAGGTTAAGGTACAATATGGGTTAGGTTAAGGTACAATATGGGTTAGGTTAAGGCACAACGTAGGTTAGGTTAAGGCACAACGTAGGTTAGGTTAAGGCACAACATAGGTTAGGTTAAGGCACAACATAGGTTAGGTTAAGGCACAACATAGGTTAGGTTAAGGCACAACATAGGTTAGGTTAAGGCACAACATAGGTTAGGTTAAGGCACAACATAGGTTAGGTTAAGGCACAACATAGGTTAGGTTAAGGCACAACATAGGTTAGGTTAAGGCACAACATAGGTTAGGTTAAGGCACAACGTAGGTTAGGTTAAGGCACAACGTAGGTTAGGTTAAGGCACAACGTAGGTTAGGTTAAGGCACAACGTAGGTTAGGTTAAGGCACAACGTAGGTTAGGTTAAGGCACAACGTAGGTTAGGTTAAGGCACAACGTAGGTTAGGTTAAGGCACAACGTAGGTTAGGTTAAGGCACAACGTAGGTTAGGTTAAGGCACAACGTAGGTTAGGTTAAGGCACAACGTAGGTTAGGTTAAGGCACAACGTAGGTTAGGTTAAGGCACAACGTAGGTTAGGTTAAGGCACAACGTAGGTTAGGTTAAGGCACAACGTAGGTTAGGTTAAGGCACAACGTAGGTTAGGTTAAGGCACAACGTAGGTTAGGTTAAGGCACAACATAGGTTAGGTTAAGGCACAACATAGGTTAGGTTAAGGCACAACATAGGTTAGGTTAAGGCACAACATAGGTTAGGTTAAGGCACAACATAGGTTAGGTTAAGGCACA
>NW_026047727.1:162500-165000 GCF_023864345.2 Schistocerca serialis cubense | reverse complement strand
GCGCCGAGCGCCGGGCGGCGGCGCATCCTCAGCGCACACAGTCCTCAATCGGACCAGCACACTGCAGATGGCCACCGCGCTTCGCACCGGGCCCGCGAGGACCTACTTTGGCCGCAAGGCGCCGCGAGCAGGGGGCGCCGGCGCGCAGCTGCGCCGCCTGCCGCGTCCGTCGGCCGGCGCGCCTGCCACTGGCCGCCCCCACCAGCCGGCTGTAGCGCGTGCGCCCACGCACCGCGCTGCCAGCACGCCGGGCGGCCCCCCCTCACCGGCCGGGGACGGTCCCACCCAGCCACCGCCGCGTATCGCCTCACACCCAGATCCCCTTTCGCGTTCGTGGGCATGGTGGGTCCCCTTTCACGTTCGTGGGCATGGTGGGTATCCCTGAAACAACCGGTTAATAGCTCGACCGATCGTCGCCAACACTGATTCACCTCTAGCGAGAACAACCGCACCACAACGGGTTACCTGTTGTTCATTTGCGTAACGTCACCAGCAAACGTAGACGTCCATCGCCATTTGCAACGAGTATTGCATGCCTGTGTCAGGTGTCACAACACACTACGTCTGCCCACATAGACGCAACAACATGTGCACGCCTCGAGAACACGTGGAAGGTAGCCCCCGTACGTATGCGGTGTCCATTGCGCGAACGACTGTCAGCCGGCCTCTGCAGGATGTCGCAGATGTGGAACGCGGTGCAACATGCTATCACGGTGTGTGAGAAGAGACGACTACGTCCGAATACACGCTCCACTACATCAACAGACTGCTCATGCTGATCGCCATCCAGGGCGTCCGTTCCTCCCACACGTCTGAATGGCGTACCACACTGCAATCCAGCTCTTATAGGGAGACGACACGTAGCTGCGTGCACAATATTTGGACTGTATGGTCTGCCGTTGCTAGGCGCAGTCGTCGTACGGTCACACATGTGCCACGATGTATCATTCAGTACATACGGACCAATGTGCAGTACAGTTTGTGGGTTTTGCGTACATCGGCGGACAGGTGACAGGCCGTACCACAACGTAGGCTGAGTACGTCGGCATGCGAAGGGCATTGAACATGCAAACTTCTCAACGACCAGCTTGCGAAGGCAGGGGGGAAGGGGGGGGGGGGCATGTACGTCCTGCTGCTATCCACATTACAGTGTATAGCAGGAGCATGTGGAAAGTCAGCAACACCTGCAAGGTGTTTAACATGACGCGATACACAGGGGACCGGGCAGTGCGAATAGCGAACTATATTGCGAGGGTTGCGGTTAGGCAACACTACACTAATTTAACGAGTTGCATAACAATTACAGAGCAGGTTCAGCGACAACGTGCGTCAGGTTAAGGCGCAATATAGGTTAGGTTGAGGCACAATATAGGTTAGGTTAAGGCACAACATGGGTTACGTTAAGGCACAAATTGGGTTACGTTAAGGCACAACATGGGTTACGTTAAGGCACAACATGGGTTACGTTAAGGCACAAATTAGGTTACGTTAAGGCACAAATTAGGTTACGTTAAGGCACAAATTAGGTTACGTTAAGGCACAAATTAGGTTACGTTAAGGCACAAATTAGGTTACGTTAAGGCACAAATTAGGTTACGTTAAGGCACAAATTAGGTTACGTTAAGGCACAAATTAGGTTACGTTAAGGCACAAATTAGGTTACGTTAAGGCACAAATTAGGTTACGTTAAGGCACAAATTAGGTTACGTTAAGGCACAAATTAGATTACGTTAAGGCACAAATTAGGTTACGTTAAGGCACAAATTAGGTTACGTTAAGGCACAAATTAGGTTACGTTAAGGCACAAATTAGGTTACGTTAAGGTACAATATGGGTTAGGTTAAGGTACAATATGGGTTAGGTTAAGGTACAATATGGGTTAGGTTAAGGTACAATATGGGTTAGGTTAAGGTACAATATGGGTTAGGTTAAGGCACAACGTAGGTTAGGTTAAGGCACAACGTAGGTTAGGTTAAGGCACAACATAGGTTAGGTTAAGGCACAACATAGGTTAGGTTAAGGCACAACATAGGTTAGGTTAAGGCACAACATAGGTTAGGTTAAGGCACAACATAGGTTAGGTTAAGGCACAACATAGGTTAGGTTAAGGCACAACATAGGTTAGGTTAAGGCACAACATAGGTTAGGTTAAGGCACAACATAGGTTAGGTTAAGGCACAACATAGGTTAGGTTAAGGCACAACATAGGTTAGGTTAAGGCACAACATAGGTTAGGTTAAGGCACAACGTAGGTTAGGTTAAGGCACAACGTAGGTTAGGTTAAGGCACAACGTAGGTTAGGTTAAGGCACAACGTAGGTTAGGTTAAGGCACAACGTAGGTTAGGTTAAGGCACAACGTAGGTTAGGTTAAGGCACAACGTAGGTTAGGTTAAGGCACAACGTAGGTTAGGTTAAGGCACAACGTAGGTTAGGTTAAGGCACAACGTAGGTTAGGTTAAGGCACAACGTAGGTTAGGTTAAGGCACAACGTAGGTTAGG
>NW_026047727.1:152500-157500 GCF_023864345.2 Schistocerca serialis cubense | reverse complement strand
CGTCATGGCGCTTGACCCGGGACCCGTGCGTCCTAAAGCAAGCCTGAAGTACGTGGTTGGCGGTCTCCACGGCCTGGCACCCCGCGCGGCATCTGGTGTCCGCCTCCCGCCCACGACTGCGCCGTGCCTTCGTAGGGAAGGCGTTGATGCGGGCGCGGAGGGCGTCGATGTATTCACGCCCAGATAGCAGGCGACTGGTGTCGGCGACCCACTGATGTTGGCCACTGACGGCGGCAGAAGATGACAGCGCCGCACCGTCAATGGCGATGTGTAGGCGCGCCGCCCACATTTCCCCAACCTGCGTTGACGATTTGAGGAGGTGGCCCTCCCACATTAGGTGGCGCTCCAGCACCTCGATCTCACGCTGCACCTCCTCCATGCCTGCACCGTCGCAGGCTGGCCCTATCTTCTTCAGCGCCAGGAGACGGGACCGACGGAGGGTTGGACCCATCCATCGGCAAGATGGAATGCCGAGGCCCCCCTGGGCAACAGGAGCGTGGAAGTATCCCAGGGGGGTGTCCGCCGGAAGGCGGAACCATCTCCTGACGGCGGCCCGGATGGTGACGTCGGCCGACTTCAATGCACCCACCCGGGTGCGGCTGAGGGCCAGCCCGTGGTACAGGCCAGGGAGAAGTACGTTGGTGAGAGCGTGGAGGCGCTGTTGCGGCTTCAGCGGAGCTCGGGAGATGACGTCAAGCTGCTCCACCAGGTGGCGACGTGGGTTGAAGACACAGCGACCCGCCGTGGAAAATTGCAGCCCCAGGTACCGGAAGGTTTCACCCACACGCAGGGCAGGCAAGGTGGTGTTGCCTGCTGTGAAGGTGACATTGCTGTCCACCTTCACCTTCTTCTCGCGCCCTGACGCGACTAAGGCGAGGGTGAAACACTTCCGGGCGTTGATCTGCAGCCCCAGGTGGGCGAGGGCTGCGGTAGCTGCGTCGATGAGGGACTGCAAGCCCCTCGGGGTCGCTGCAAACAGCAAGACGTCATCTGCAAAGGCCGCAGCGTTGACTCTGCGACCGAGGATCCGAGCTCCGATGTGGGAGGGCAGTTGGCCTAAAACGTAGTCCACCGCAAAGTTGAACAGGAGGGGGGAGAGGGGATCGCCCTGGCGAACGCCCCGTGCTGGCTGCACAGACACGCCCACGCCGGCGCCGTCCGCTATCACTGTCGTGCTGCCCTCGTAGCACCGCTCGACATACTCGACAAAGCAATCCGGTAGGCCATGCGCCTTCAGCACGGGGCGAAGGGCAGCATGATCCACCGAATCGAATGCCTTCGATACGTCGATCGATGCCACAAAGACAGAGCGGCAGGAGCGGACTGCGTCGGTGAGAGCAGTGTCCAAGATGAAAGTATTTTCCAACATCCCATCCCGAGGGATGAATGCCCGCTGACGTTCGTCCACAGCACAAGCGCGCATCA
This sequence comes from Schistocerca serialis cubense, assembly GCF_023864345.2. Classification (NCBI taxonomy): domain Eukaryota; kingdom Metazoa; phylum Arthropoda; class Insecta; order Orthoptera; family Acrididae; genus Schistocerca; species Schistocerca serialis. Next base: position 156,075 of record NW_026047727.1, on the reverse strand, counting down.
GGCGTGACGCGAGAACCTTGTGAAAGGTCCGCGCCAACACCGAGCAGACCGTAATGGGGCGAAAGTCAGCGGGGGATGTTGGTGCAGCCGTTTTCGGGAGAAGGGACGTCCGCGCGCGAAGCAGGCGTTCCGGAAGGGCGCGGGCCAGAAGGAAGAGATTCATCACTTTCACCAGGACTTCATGCGGTAGGCGCCGCAACTCCGCTGGGGTAAGGCCGTCAGGCCCAGCTGCTGATCCCCTGGGCGGCAACGCGGCGGCGACCTCCTCATGTGTGACCGGCCCCCATAGGCACTCAAGAGCGACAGGCTCCGAGTGCGGGAGGAGGCGGTCACGGATGAAGCCCGCAGTGGAGACGGGCTTCTTAGTGAAGAGGTCCGCCCAGAAGTCCAGCAGACCAGGGATGGCAGGTGGCGGTTGGAGCAGGGTGCCATCCAAGAGGCCGCGCACGCAACGTGCACGCGACCGTCGGAAGGCATCCTGCGTTCTTGCGTATTCCCAGCGGCGCCGCTTGCGCTTCTGCGTCGGCGGCGCGGCAGGCGGCCGCTTCGATGGTTGGCGCGGCCGCTGTGTCCTGGTGATCGATCTCTCCCCTCTGGACCCGACCGACGCAAGGGCATCCGGGAGCATGCCCAGGATGACATCGGGCGGCGTGCCCCGCCCCAGACCTATGACTCGATCCAGGGCAGAGAAACGCTGGGCGGAAGCAGGTAGCCCCGCCAGATGCTCCCAGATGGCGGCGTCAGTCGGCCCCTCCGGCGGCGGCCCGGTGGTGTCGGCCGCGAAGTCCTCGGCTGCGTCGACGGGCGGCGCAGCGGCCTCGCCCGCGTCAGGCGGCGGGCTCGCTGCTCCCCGGCGGGACGCCGGCTCTTCCCCCCGACCGATCTCAAGCGCCTCCATGAACTGGCGGACAAGCTGCTTGTGGGCAGCTTGCCGCCGTCGGCACTTGATTGCCTCAAGCGTTCGGTCGGGGAACATCCTGATGAGCTCTTGATTAACAAAGAAGAACCGGGCGTCCCTCTCAAGGAACAATTCGGCCTCCGCCTTGGCGAGCGACAGGACTTCTTCCTCCGTCCACCTCGCGCGATGCCTCTCCGTCACGATCTCCGCGTTGGCGGCCGCAAGATGTTGGCGGCGGCGATGGACCCCGAGACCATTCTTGGTGGTGAAGCTGCGGTGGCACTCACTACAGGCGTATACAGCTGCAAAAGGTACAAGATTTTCGGCACGGCCGGTTGGCCGGCTAGGTGCTGGGGGAGTTGGGGTGGCACCTTCAGCGGAAGGGCCACCACTTATTCTTTGATTACTGCCCCCAACTAACAAAGGGATAGTGCGAGAGAGTCATAGTTACTCCCGCCGTTTACCCGCGCTTGCTTGAATTTCTTCACGTTGACATTCAGAGCACTGGGCAGAAATCACATTGCGTCAACACCCGCTAGGGCCATCGCAATGCTTTGTTTTAATTAGACAGTCGGATTCCCCCAGTCCGTGCCAGTTCTGAGTTGATCGTTGAATGGCGGCCGAAGAGAATCCGCGCACCCGCGCGCCCCCGGAGGAGCACGCTAAGGCGGACGCGGCCTCGCAGCAAGGAAGATCCGTGGGAGGCCAAGGCACGGGACCGAGCTCGGATCCTGCACGCAGGTTGAAGCACCGGGGCGCGAACGCCGCGCAGGCGCGCGCATCCTGCACCGCCGGCCAGCACGAGGCCGACCAACGGCGAGAGCAGACCACGCCCGCGCTAAACGCCCGCACTTACCGGCACCCCTACGGCACTCACCTCGCCCAGGCCCGGCACGTTAGCGCTGACCCACTTCCCGACCAAGCCCGACACGCCCCGATCCTCAGAGCCAATCCTTATCCCGAAGTTACGGATCCAATTTGCCGACTTCCCTTACCTACATTATTCTATCGACTAGAGGCTCTTCACCTTGGAGACCTGCTGCGGATATGGGTACGAACCGGCGCGACACCTCCACGTGGCCCTCTCCCGGATTTTCAAGGTCCGAGGGGAAGATCGGGACACCGCCGCAACTGCGGTGCTCTTCGCGTTCCAAACCCTATCTCCCTGCTAGAGGATTCCAGGGAACTCGAACGCTCATGCAGAAAAGAAAACTCTTCCCCGATCTCCCGACGGCGTCTCCGGGTCCTTTTGGGTTACCCCGACGAGCATCTCTAAAAGAGGGGCCCGACTTGTATCGGTTCCGCTGCCGGGTTCCGGAATAGGAACCGGATTCCCTTTCGCCCAACGGGGGCCAGCACAAAGCGCATCATGCTATGACGGCCCCCATCAACATCGGATTTCTCCTAGGGCTTAGGATCGACTGACTCGTGTGCAACGGCTGTTCACACGAAACCCTTCTCCGCGTCAGCCCTCCAGGGCCTCGCTGGAGTATTTGCTACTACCACCAAGATCTGCACCGACGGCGGCTCCAGGCAGGCTCACGCCCAGACCCTTCTGCGCCCACCGCCGCGACCCTCCTACTCGTCAGGGCTTCGCGGCCGGCCGCAAGGACCGGCCATGACTGCCAGACTGACGGCCGAGTATAGGCACGACGCTTCAGCGCCATCCATTTTCAGGGCTAGTTGCTTCGGCAGGTGAGTTGTTACACACTCCTTAGCGGATTCCGACTTCCATGGCCACCGTCCTGCTGTCTTAAGCAACCAACGCCTTTCATGGTTTCCCATGAGCGTCGATTCGGGCGCCTTAACTCGGCGTTTGGTTCATCCCACAGCGCCAGTTCTGCTTACCAAAAGTGGCCCACTTGGCACTCCGATCCGAGTCGTTTGCTCGCGGCTTCAGCATATCAAGCAAGCCGGAGATCTCACCCATTTAAAGTTTGAGAATAGGTTGAGGTCGTTTCGGCCCCAAGGCCTCTAATCATTCGCTTTACCGGATGAGACTCGTACGAGCACCAGCTATCCTGAGGGAAACTTCGGAGGGAACCAGCTACTAGATGGTTCGATTAGTCTTTCGCCCCTATACCCAGCTCCGACGATCGATTTGCACGTCAGAATCGCTACGGACCTCCATCAGGGTTTCCCCTGACTTCGTCCTGGCCAGGCATAGTTCACCATCTTTCGGGTCCCAACGTGTACGCTCTAGGTGCGCCTCACCTCGCAATGAGGACGAGACGCCCCGGGAGTGCGGAGGCCGCCGCCCCGTGAAGGGCGGGGAAGCCCCATCCTCCCTCGGCCCGCGCAAGGCGAGACCTTCACTTTCATTACGCCTTTAGGTTTCGTACAGCCCAATGACTCGCGCACATGTTAGACTCCTTGGTCCGTGTTTCAAGAGGGGTCGTGAAATTGTCCAAAGCTGAAGCGCCGCTGACGGGAGCGATTATTCCGCCCGAGAGCATCCCGAGCCAACAGCGGCGCGGGTCCGGGGCCGGGCCAGGTAGGTCCGTCATCCGGGAAGAACCGCGCGCGCTTGCCGGGAGCCCGAGCGCCCAAAGGGGCGAATCGACTCCTCCAGATATACCGCCGGGCAGCCAGCCAGGACACCGGGGCTCTGCCCAACAGACGCGAACCGAGGCCCGCGGAAGGACAGGCTGCGCACCCGGGCCGTAGGCCGGCACCC
>NW_026047727.1:145000-150000 GCF_023864345.2 Schistocerca serialis cubense | reverse complement strand
CGCCTTCGGCTCGCCCCACCGGCAGGACGTCCCACGATACATGCCAGTTAAACACCGACGGGCGGTGAACCAACAGCGTGGGACACAAATCCAACTACGAGCTTTTTAACCGCAACAACTTTAATATACGCTATTGGAGCTGGAATTACCGCGGCTGCTGGCACCAGACTTGCCCTCCAATAGATACTCGTTAAAGGATTTAAAGTGTACTCATTCCGATTACGGGGCCTCGGATGAGTCCCGTATCGTTATTTTTCGTCACTACCTCCCCGTGCCGGGAGTGGGTAATTTGCGCGCCTGCTGCCTTCCTTGGATGTGGTAGCCGTTTCTCAGGCTCCCTCTCCGGAATCGAACCCTGATTCCCCGTTACCCGTTACAACCATGGTAGGCGCAGAACCTACCATCGACAGTTGATAAGGCAGACATTTGAAAGATGCGTCGCCGGTACGAGGACCGTGCGATCAGCCCAAAGTTATTCAGAGTCACCAAGGCAAACGGACCGGACGAGCCGACCGATTGGTTTTGATCTAATAAAAGCGTCCCTTCCATCTCTGGTCGGGACTCTGTTTGCATGTATTAGCTCTAGAATTACCACAGTTATCCAAGTAACGTGGGTACGATCTAAGGAACCATAACTGATTTAATGAGCCATTCGCGGTTTCACCTTAATGCGGCTTGTACTGAGACATGCATGGCTTAATCTTTGAGACAAGCATATGACTACTGGCAGGATCAACCAGGGAGCTGCGTCAACTAGAGCTGAGCAGCCGGCCGCCCGGGAGTGTGTCCCGGGGGCCCGCGCGAACACGCAAGCGTCCGCTCAATTATTCTGCAAACAGGAGGAGGCTGAGCTCCCCTGCACAACACACCTCGAAACCCTCTCAGGTCCCGGCGGCGCGCAGCGCCGTCCTAAGTACTTGGTCGGGTTCGAGAGAGGCGCAATCGCCCGGAGTTAGGCGAGTAGACGCTTTAGGTGCGACCACCCGTGCTCCCAACTGAGCTTGCCGCTGCCGACAGAGGCCCGGGAGCGTGCTGTCGTGGCATTGCCGGCGGGAGACAACACGCGCCACCTACGGTGACCGGCAGCTCCAACGCCAGCGCCACAGAAGGACAAAAGCCCCACTTGGGTGCCGAAGCGAACTCTCCCAGCACAGCGCACGCGCCAACACGTCCGCACAGCTGCGATACAAACCACCTGCGAGAACCGCTGGGGCGACCGAGCAGCAGACGGCGTCGCGGCGCCGAGCGCCGGGCGGCGGCGCATCCTCAGCGCACACAGTCCTCAATCGGACCAGCACACTGCAGATGGCCACCGCGCTTCGCACCGGGCCCGCGAGGACCTACTTTGGCCGCAAGGCGCCGCGAGCAGGGGGCGCCGGCGCGCAGCTGCGCCGCCTGCCGCGTCCGTCGGCCGGCGCGCCTGCCACTGGCCGCCCCCACCAGCCGGCTGTAGCGCGTGCGCCCACGCACCGCGCTGCCAGCACGCCGGGCGGCCCCCCCTCACCGGCCGGGGACGGTCCCACCCAGCCACCGCCGCGTATCGCCTCACACCCAGATCCCCTTTCGCGTTCGTGGGCATGGTGGGTCCCCTTTCACGTTCGTGGGCATGGTGGGTATCCCTGAAACAACCGGTTAATAGCTCGACCGATCGTCGCCAACACTGATTCACCTCTAGCGAGAACAACCGCACCACAACGGGTTACCTGTTGTTCATTTGCGTAACGTCACCAGCAAACGTAGACGTCCATCGCCATTTGCAACGAGTATTGCATGCCTGTGTCAGGTGTCACAACACACTACGTCTGCCCACATAGACGCAACAACATGTGCACGCCTCGAGAACACGTGGAAGGTAGCCCCCGTACGTATGCGGTGTCCATTGCGCGAACGACTGTCAGCCGGCCTCTGCAGGATGTCGCAGATGTGGAACGCGGTGCAACATGCTATCACGGTGTGTGAGAAGAGACGACTACGTCCGAATACACGCTCCACTACATCAACAGACTGCTCATGCTGATCGCCATCCAGGGCGTCCGTTCCTCCCACACGTCTGAATGGCGTACCACACTGCAATCCAGCTCTTATAGGGAGACGACACGTAGCTGCGTGCACAATATTTGGACTGTATGGTCTGCCGTTGCTAGGCGCAGTCGTCGTACGGTCACACATGTGCCACGATGTATCATTCAGTACATACGGACCAATGTGCAGTACAGTTTGTGGGTTTTGCGTACATCGGCGGACAGGTGACAGGCCGTACCACAACGTAGGCTGAGTACGTCGGCATGCGAAGGGCATTGAACATGCAAACTTCTCAACGACCAGCTTGCGAAGGCAGGGGGGAAGGGGGGGGGGCATGTACGTCCTGCTGCTATCCACATTACAGTGTATAGCAGGAGCATGTGGAAAGTCAGCAACACCTGCAAGGTGTTTAACATGACGCGATACACAGGGGACCGGGCAGTGCGAATAGCGAACTATATTGCGAGGGTTGCGGTTAGGCAACACTACACTAATTTAACGAGTTGCATAACAATTACAGAGCAGGTTCAGCGACAACGTGCGTCAGGTTAAGGCGCAATATAGGTTAGGTTGAGGCACAATATAGGTTAGGTTAAGGCACAACATGGGTTACGTTAAGGCACAAATTGGGTTACGTTAAGGCACAACATGGGTTACGTTAAGGCACAACATGGGTTACGTTAAGGCACAAATTAGGTTACGTTAAGGCACAAATTAGGTTACGTTAAGGCACAAATTAGGTTACGTTAAGGCACAAATTAGGTTACGTTAAGGCACAAATTAGGTTACGTTAAGGCACAAATTAGGTTACGTTAAGGCACAAATTAGGTTACGTTAAGGCACAAATTAGGTTACGTTAAGGCACAAATTAGGTTACGTTAAGGCACAAATTAGGTTACGTTAAGGCACAAATTAGGTTACGTTAAGGCACAAATTAGGTTACGTTAAGGCACAAATTAGGTTACGTTAAGGCACAAATTAGGTTACGTTAAGGCACAAATTAGGTTACGTTAAGGCACAAATTAGGTTACGTTAAGGTACAATATGGGTTAGGTTAAGGTACAATATGGGTTAGGTTAAGGTACAATATGGGTTAGGTTAAGGTACAATATGGGTTAGGTTAAGGTACAATATGGGTTAGGTTAAGGCACAACGTAGGTTAGGTTAAGGCACAACGTAGGTTAGGTTAAGGCACAACATAGGTTAGGTTAAGGCACAACATAGGTTAGGTTAAGGCACAACATAGGTTAGGTTAAGGCACAACATAGGTTAGGTTAAGGCACAACATAGGTTAGGTTAAGGCACAACATAGGTTAGGTTAAGGCACAACATAGGTTAGGTTAAGGCACAACGTAGGTTAGGTTAAGGCACAACGTAGGTTAGGTTAAGGCACAACGTAGGTTAGGTTAAGGCACAACGTAGGTTAGGTTAAGGCACAACGTAGGTTAGGTTAAGGCACAACGTAGGTTAGGTTAAGGCACAACGTAGGTTAGGTTAAGGCACAACGTAGGTTAGGTTAAGGCACAACGTAGGTTAGGTTAAGGCACAACGTAGGTTAGGTTAAGGCACAACGTAGGTTAGGTTAAGGCACAACGTAGGTTAGGTTAAGGCACAACGTAGGTTAGGTTAAGGCACAACGTAGGTTAGGTTAAGGCACAACGTAGGTTAGGTTAAGGCACAACGTAGGTTAGGTTAAGGCACAACGTAGGTTAGGTTAAGGCACAACGTAGGTTAGGTTAAGGCACAACATAGGTTAGGTTAAGGCACAACATAGGTTAGGTTAAGGCACAACATAGGTTAGGTTAAGGCACAACGTAGGTTAGGTTAAGGCACAACGTAGGTTAGGTTAAGGCACAACGTAGGTTAGGTTAAGGCACAACGTAGGTTAGGTTAAGGCACAACGTAGGTTAGGTTAAGGCACAACGTAGGTTAGGTTAAGGCACAACGTAGGTTAGGTTAAGGCACAACGTAGGTTAGGTTAAGGTACAACGTAGGTTAGGTTAAGGTACAACGTAGGTTAGGTTAAGGTACAACGTAGGTTAGGTTAAGGTACAACGTAGGTTAGGTTAAGGTACAACGTAGGTTAGGTTAAGGTACAACGTAGGTTAGGTTAAGGTACAACGTAGGTTAGGTTAAGGTACAACGTAGGTTAGGTTAAGGTACAACGTAGGTTAGGTTAAGGTACAACGTAGGTTAGGTTAAGGTACAACGTAGGTTAGGTGAAGGCGCAATGTAGGTTAGGTTAAGGTACGATATTTCTTAGGTTAAGGTACAATATCGCTTAGGTTAAGGTACAATATAGCTTAGGTTAAGGTACACGTTGTAGGGAAAGGTGTATTTTGGGGGGGGAGGGGGCGGCAGGTTCGTTGATAGTGATTATCGTAAGTGCATGCCTGCGGGATCATCCGATTTGTCACGTCAGGATGCACTTGTGGCTCATGACAGGCGGCGCTCCGATTCCAAGGTTGTGGCAGATCTGTGTCTTTCATTCCTGCCATTGTTTGTGTACTGTGACAGGAGGCAGTATTGTGATGTTGGGTGCACCCCTGTGTAGGACATGTGTGGGTGTTCGTGGCTTAGCTGAGCAATGGCGGATGTCGGAAGGGTGGGATATTCTGTTTTCTGGGTGGACCTCCCGGTCTGGTTATGATAGTGTGGATTGTGTAATGTGGCGGAGAGGATGCACCGGATGTTCTTCCATGCTGGTGGTTAGATATTGTGTGTGTGCCTGTTAGAGGCAGAGAGTAGTGTGTGATAGTGTCTGGCTGACGTGTGGTTCTCATTGTGTGCAGAGTCTTTCAGCATGTATAGGGACGGTTGTATATATTATCTGTATTCTGATGGCTCTGCATCTATTACTAATCAGTGCCGTGTATACGGTTACTCTGGTTCCAGTCGAAACTGTTCTATCTCTGTACATTAGTGACACTGCGGCTCCACTATGTTGCCGCCCCTGTCGGCCGTTTCCCCCAGTGTGT
>NW_026047727.1:137500-140000 GCF_023864345.2 Schistocerca serialis cubense | reverse complement strand
CTGACGTTCGTCCACAGCACATGCACGCATCAGGCGTGACGCGAGAACCTTGTGAAAGGTCCGCGCCAACACCGAGCAGACCGTAATGGGGCGAAAGTCAGCGGGGGATGTTGGTGCAGCCGTTTTGGGGAGAAGTGACGTCCGGGCGCGAAGCAGACGCTCGGGGAGGGCGCGGGCCAGGAGGAAGAGGTTCAAGAGTTTCACCAGGACTTCATGCGGCAGGCGCCGCAGCTCCGCTGGAGTCAGGCCGTCCGGCCCGGCTGCCGATCCCCTGGGCGGCAAGGCAGCAGCGACCTCCTCACGTGTGACCGGCCCCCATAGGCACTCAGGAGCGACAGGCTCCGAGTGCGGGAGAAGGCGGTCACGGATGAAGCCGGCGGTGGAGATCGGCTTCTTCGTGAAGAGGTCCGCCCAGAAGTCCAGCAGACCGGGGATGTCGGGTGGCGGCTGCAGCAGGGTGCCGTCCAGCAAGCCGCGCACGCAACGCGCACGCGACCTACGGAAGGCGTCCTGTGTCCGCGCGTATTCCCAGCGGCGCCGCTTGCGCTTCTGCAGCGGCGGGGCGGCAGGCGGCCGCTTGGATGGTTGGCGCGGCCGCTGTGTCCTGGTGATCGACCTCTCCCCCCTGGACCCGACCGACGCAAGGGCATCCGGGAGCATGCCCAGGATGACATCGGGCGGCGTGCCCCGCCCCAGACCAATGACTCGATCCAGGGCAGAGAAACGCTGGGCGGAAGCAGGTAGCCCCGCCAGATGCTCCCAGATGGCGGCGTCAGTCGGCCCCTCCGGCGGCGGCCCGGTGGTGTCGGCCGCGAAGTCCTCGGCTGCGTCGACGGGCGGCGCAGCGGCCTCGCCCGCGTCAGGCAGCGAGCTCGCTGCTCCACGGCGGGACGCCGGCTCTTCACCCCGACCGATCTCAAGTGCCTCCATGAATTGGCGGACAAGCTGCTTGTGGGCAGCTTGCCGCCGTCGGCACTTGATTGCCTCAAGCGTTCGGTCGGGGAACATCCTGGTAAGTTCTTGATTTACAAAGAAGAACCGGGCGTCCCTCTCCAGGAACAGTTCGGCCTCTGCCTTGGCGAGCGACAGGACTTCTTCCTCCGTCCACCTCGCGCGATGCCTCTCCGTCACGATCTCAGCGTTGGCGGCCGCAGGGTGTTGGCGGCGGCGATGGACCCCGAGACCGTTCTTCGTGGTAAAAGTGCGGTGGCACTCACTGCAAGCAAAGGGAGCTACACAAACTATCGCATTTTCGTTACGGCCGGTTGGCCGGATAGGTGCTGGGGTAGCTGGGGTGGCACCTTCAGCGGAAGGGCCACCATCTCTTGTTTCTTGTCGGCTGCCCCCAACTATAAAGGGATAATGCGAGGGGGGGCTGGTAACCCCCCCAAGCCCCTGGTGCGGTCTTCCACTCTGCAAAAATCAGCGGGCCCACGAGAAGGGGAGAAGACCGCAGGAGAGGAGAGGCTAAGAGGGCTAGGCCCATGTATTGCGCATCACTCTCCCTGTAACTATAACCCAAGGAAGGCACCTCGCAGCAGCAGCACGACTACATCAAGACCGCACTTCGAAAAGCCAAGTCCGGATGCAGCCACACCGCCGCCACTTGGCCACCTTAAGAGAGTCATAGTTACTCCCGCCGTTTACCCGCGCTTGCTTGAATTTCTTCACGTTGACATTCAGAGCACTGGGCAGAAATCACATTGCGTCAACACCCGCTAGGGCCATCGCAATGCTTTGTTTTAATTAGACAGTCGGATTCCCCCAGTCCGTGCCAGTTCTGAGTTGATCGTTGAATGGCGGCCGAAGAGAATCCGCGCACCCGCGCGCCCCCGGAGGAGCACGCTAAGGCGGACGCGGCCTCGCAGCAAGGAAGATCCGTGGGAGGCCAAGGCACGGGACCGAGCTCGGATCCTGCACGCAGGTTGAAGCACCGGGGCGCGAACGCCGCGCAGGCGCGCGCATCCTGCACCGCCGGCCAGCACGAGGCCGACCAACGGCGAGAGCAGACCACGCCCGCGCTAAACGCCCGCACTTACCGGCACCCCTACGGCACTCACCTCGCCCAGGCCCGGCACGTTAGCGCTGACCCACTTCCCGACCAAGCCCGACACGCCCCGATCCTCAGAGCCAATCCTTATCCCGAAGTTACGGATCCAATTTGCCGACTTCCCTTACCTACATTATTCTATCGACTAGAGGCTCTTCACCTTGGAGACCTGCTGCGGATATGGGTACGAACCGGCGCGACACCTCCACGTGGCCCTCTCCCGGATTTTCAAGGTCCGAGGGGAAGATCGGGACACCGCCGCAACTGCGGTGCTCTTCGCGTTCCAAACCCTATCTCCCTGCTAGAGGATTCCAGGGAACTCGAACGCTCATGCAGAAAAGAAAACTCTTCCCCGATCTCCCGACGGCGTCTCCGGGTCCTTTTGGGTTACCCCGACGAGCATCTCTAAAAGAGGGGCCCGACTTGTATCGGTTCCGCTGCCGGGTTCCG
>NW_026047727.1:130000-132500 GCF_023864345.2 Schistocerca serialis cubense | reverse complement strand
CTCTCCCAGCACAGCGCACGCGCCAACACGTCCGCACAGCTGCGATACAAACCACCTGCGAGAACCGCTGGGGCGACCGAGCAGCAGACGGCGTCGCGGCGCCGAGCGCCGGGCGGCGGCGCATCCTCAGCGCACACAGTCCTCAATCGGACCAGCACACTGCAGATGGCCACCGCGCTTCGCACCGGGCCCGCGAGGACCTACTTTGGCCGCAAGGCGCCGCGAGCAGGGGGCGCCGGCGCGCAGCTGCGCCGCCTGCCGCGTCCGTCGGCCGGCGCGCCTGCCACTGGCCGCCCCCACCAGCCGGCTGTAGCGCGTGCGCCCACGCACCGCGCTGCCAGCACGCCGGGCGGCCCCCCCTCACCGGCCGGGGACGGTCCCACCCAGCCACCGCCGCGTATCGCCTCACACCCAGATCCCCTTTCGCGTTCGTGGGCATGGTGGGTCCCCTTTCACGTTCGTGGGCATGGTGGGTATCCCTGAAACAACCGGTTAATAGCTCGACCGATCGTCGCCAACACTGATTCACCTCTAGCGAGAACAACCGCACCACAACGGGTTACCTGTTGTTCATTTGCGTAACGTCACCAGCAAACGTAGACGTCCATCGCCATTTGCAACGAGTATTGCATGCCTGTGTCAGGTGTCACAACACACTACGTCTGCCCACATAGACGCAACAACATGTGCACGCCTCGAGAACACGTGGAAGGTAGCCCCCGTACGTATGCGGTGTCCATTGCGCGAACGACTGTCAGCCGGCCTCTGCAGGATGTCGCAGATGTGGAACGCGGTGCAACATGCTATCACGGTGTGTGAGAAGAGACGACTACGTCCGAATACACGCTCCACTACATCAACAGACTGCTCATGCTGATCGCCATCCAGGGCGTCCGTTCCTCCCACACGTCTGAATGGCGTACCACACTGCAATCCAGCTCTTATAGGGAGACGACACGTAGCTGCGTGCACAATATTTGGACTGTATGGTCTGCCGTTGCTAGGCGCAGTCGTCGTACGGTCACACATGTGCCACGATGTATCATTCAGTACATACGGACCAATGTGCAGTACAGTTTGTGGGTTTTGCGTACATCGGCGGACAGGTGACAGGCCGTACCACAACGTAGGCTGAGTACGTCGGCATGCGAAGGGCATTGAACATGCAAACTTCTCAACGACCAGCTTGCGAAGGCAGGGGGGAAGGGGGGGGGGCATGTACGTCCTGCTGCTATCCACATTACAGTGTATAGCAGGAGCATGTGGAAAGTCAGCAACACCTGCAAGGTGTTTAACATGACGCGATACACAGGGGACCGGGCAGTGCGAATAGCGAACTATATTGCGAGGGTTGCGGTTAGGCAACACTACACTAATTTAACGAGTTGCATAACAATTACAGAGCAGGTTCAGCGACAACGTGCGTCAGGTTAAGGCGCAATATAGGTTAGGTTGAGGCACAATATAGGTTAGGTTAAGGCACAACATGGGTTACGTTAAGGCACAAATTGGGTTACGTTAAGGCACAACATGGGTTACGTTAAGGCACAACATGGGTTACGTTAAGGCACAAATTAGGTTACGTTAAGGCACAAATTAGGTTACGTTAAGGCACAAATTAGGTTACGTTAAGGCACAAATTAGGTTACGTTAAGGCACAAATTAGGTTACGTTAAGGCACAAATTAGGTTACGTTAAGGCACAAATTAGGTTACGTTAAGGCACAAATTAGGTTACGTTAAGGCACAAATTAGGTTACGTTAAGGCACAAATTAGGTTACGTTAAGGCACAAATTAGGTTACGTTAAGGCACAAATTAGGTTACGTTAAGGCACAAATTAGGTTACGTTAAGGCACAAATTAGGTTACGTTAAGGCACAAATTAGGTTACGTTAAGGCACAAATTAGGTTACGTTAAGGCACAAATTAGGTTACGTTAAGGTACAATATGGGTTAGGTTAAGGTACAATATGGGTTAGGTTAAGGTACAATATGGGTTAGGTTAAGGTACAATATGGGTTAGGTTAAGGCACAACGTAGGTTAGGTTAAGGCACAACGTAGGTTAGGTTAAGGCACAACATAGGTTAGGTTAAGGCACAACATAGGTTAGGTTAAGGCACAACATAGGTTAGGTTAAGGCACAACATAGGTTAGGTTAAGGCACAACATAGGTTAGGTTAAGGCACAACATAGGTTAGGTTAAGGCACAACATAGGTTAGGTTAAGGCACAACATAGGTTAGGTTAAGGCACAACATAGGTTAGGTTAAGGCACAACATAGGTTAGGTTAAGGCACAACATAGGTTAGGTTAAGGCACAACATAGGTTAGGTGAAGGCACAACATAGGTTAGGTTAAGGCACAACGTAGGTTAGGTTAAGGCACAACGTAGGTTAGGTTAAGGCACAACGTAGGTTAGGTTAAGGCACAACGTAGGTTAGGTTAAGGCACAACGTAGGTTAGGTTAAGGCACAACGTAGGTTAGGTTAAGGCACAACGT
>NW_026047727.1:115000-120000 GCF_023864345.2 Schistocerca serialis cubense | reverse complement strand
AGTACTTGGTCGGGTTCGAGAGAGGCGCAATCGCCCGGAGTTAGGCGAGTAGACGCTTTAGGTGCGACCACCCGTGCTCCCAACTGAGCTTGCCGCTGCCGACAGAGGCCCGGGAGCGTGCTGTCGTGGCATTGCCGGCGGGAGACAACACGCGCCACCTACGGTGACCGGCAGCTCCAACGCCAGCGCCACAGAAGGACAAAAGCCCCACTTGGGTGCCGAAGCGAACTCTCCCAGCACAGCGCACGCGCCAACACGTCCGCACAGCTGCGATACAAACCACCTGCGAGAACCGCTGGGGCGACCGAGCAGCAGACGGCGTCGCGGCGCCGAGCGCCGGGCGGCGGCGCATCCTCAGCGCACACAGTCCTCAATCGGACCAGCACACTGCAGATGGCCACCGCGCTTCGCACCGGGCCCGCGAGGACCTACTTTGGCCGCAAGGCGCCGCGAGCAGGGGGCGCCGGCGCGCAGCTGCGCCGCCTGCCGCGTCCGTCGGCCGGCGCGCCTGCCACTGGCCGCCCCCACCAGCCGGCTGTAGCGCGTGCGCCCACGCACCGCGCTGCCAGCACGCCGGGCGGCCCCCCCTCACCGGCCGGGGACGGTCCCACCCAGCCACCGCCGCGTATCGCCTCACACCCAGATCCCCTTTCGCGTTCGTGGGCATGGTGGGTCCCCTTTCACGTTCGTGGGCATGGTGGGTATCCCTGAAACAACCGGTTAATAGCTCGACCGATCGTCGCCAACACTGATTCACCTCTAGCGAGAACAACCGCACCACAACGGGTTACCTGTTGTTCATTTGCGTAACGTCACCAGCAAACGTAGACGTCCATCGCCATTTGCAACGAGTATTGCATGCCTGTGTCAGGTGTCACAACACACTACGTCTGCCCACATAGACGCAACAACATGTGCACGCCTCGAGAACACGTGGAAGGTAGCCCCCGTACGTATGCGGTGTCCATTGCGCGAACGACTGTCAGCCGGCCTCTGCAGGATGTCGCAGATGTGGAACGCGGTGCAACATGCTATCACGGTGTGTGAGAAGAGACGACTACGTCCGAATACACGCTCCACTACATCAACAGACTGCTCATGCTGATCGCCATCCAGGGCGTCCGTTCCTCCCACACGTCTGAATGGCGTACCACACTGCAATCCAGCTCTTATAGGGAGACGACACGTAGCTGCGTGCACAATATTTGGACTGTATGGTCTGCCGTTGCTAGGCGCAGTCGTCGTACGGTCACACATGTGCCACGATGTATCATTCAGTACATACGGACCAATGTGCAGTACAGTTTGTGGGTTTTGCGTACATCGGCGGACAGGTGACAGGCCGTACCACAACGTAGGCTGAGTACGTCGGCATGCGAAGGGCATTGAACATGCAAACTTCTCAACGACCAGCTTGCGAAGGCAGGGGGGAAGGGGGGGGGGGGCATGTACGTCCTGCTGCTATCCACATTACAGTGTATAGCAGGAGCATGTGGAAAGTCAGCAACACCTGCAAGGTGTTTAACATGACGCGATACACAGGGGACCGGGCAGTGCGAATAGCGAACTATATTGCGAGGGTTGCGGTTAGGCAACACTACACTAATTTAACGAGTTGCATAACAATTACAGAGCAGGTTCAGCGACAACGTGCGTCAGGTTAAGGCGCAATATAGGTTAGGTTGAGGCACAATATAGGTTAGGTTAAGGCACAACATGGGTTACGTTAAGGCACAAATTGGGTTACGTTAAGGCACAACATGGGTTACGTTAAGGCACAACATGGGTTACGTTAAGGCACAAATTAGGTTACGTTAAGGCACAAATTAGGTTACGTTAAGGCACAAATTAGGTTACGTTAAGGCACAAATTAGGTTACGTTAAGGCACAAATTAGGTTACGTTAAGGCACAAATTAGGTTACGTTAAGGCACAAATTAGGTTACGTTAAGGCACAAATTAGGTTACGTTAAGGCACAAATTAGGTTACGTTAAGGCACAAATTAGGTTACGTTAAGGCACAAATTAGGTTACGTTAAGGCACAAATTAGGTTACGTTAAGGCACAAATTAGGTTACGTTAAGGCACAAATTAGGTTACGTTAAGGCACAAATTAGGTTACGTTAAGGCACAAATTAGGTTACGTTAAGGTACAATATGGGTTAGGTTAAGGTACAATATGGGTTAGGTTAAGGTACAATATGGGTTAGGTTAAGGTACAATATGGGTTAGGTTAAGGTACAATATGGGTTAGGTTAAGGCACAACGTAGGTTAGGTTAAGGCACAACGTAGGTTAGGTTAAGGCACAACATAGGTTAGGTTAAGGCACAACATAGGTTAGGTTAAGGCACAACATAGGTTAGGTTAAGGCACAACATAGGTTAGGTTAAGGCACAACATAGGTTAGGTTAAGGCACAACATAGGTTAGGTTAAGGCACAACATAGGTTAGGTTAAGGCACAACATAGGTTAGGTTAAGGCACAACATAGGTTAGGTTAAGGCACAACATAGGTTAGGTTAAGGCACAACGTAGGTTAGGTTAAGGCACAACGTAGGTTAGGTTAAGGCACAACGTAGGTTAGGTTAAGGCACAACGTAGGTTAGGTTAAGGCACAACGTAGGTTAGGTTAAGGCACAACGTAGGTTAGGTTAAGGCACAACGTAGGTTAGGTTAAGGCACAACGTAGGTTAGGTTAAGGCACAACGTAGGTTAGGTTAAGGCACAACGTAGGTTAGGTTAAGGCACAACGTAGGTTAGGTTAAGGCACAACGTAGGTTAGGTTAAGGCACAACGTAGGTTAGGTTAAGGCACAACGTAGGTTAGGTTAAGGCACAACGTAGGTTAGGTTAAGGCACAACATAGGTTAGGTTAAGGCACAACATAGGTTAGGTTAAGGCACAACATAGGTTAGGTTAAGGCACAACATAGGTTAGGTTAAGGCACAACATAGGTTAGGTTAAGGCACAACATAGGTTAGGTTAAGGCACAACATAGGTTAGGTTAAGGCACAACATAGGTTAGGTTAAGGCACAACATAGGTTAGGTTAAGGCACAACGTAGGTTAGGTTAAGGCACAACGTAGGTTAGGTTAAGGCACAACGTAGGTTAGGTTAAGGCACAACGTAGGTTAGGTTAAGGCACAACGTAGGTTAGGTTAAGGCACAACGTAGGTTAGGTTAAGGCACAACGTAGGTTAGGTTAAGGCACAACGTAGGTTAGGTTAAGGCACAACGTAGGTTAGGTTAAGGCACAACGTAGGTTAGGTTAAGGTACAACGTAGGTTAGGTTAAGGTACAACGTAGGTTAGGTTAAGGTACAACGTAGGTTAGGTTAAGGTACAACGTAGGTTAGGTTAAGGTACAACGTAGGTTAGGTTAAGGTACAACGTAGGTTAGGTTAAGGTACAACGTAGGTTAGGTTAAGGTACAACGTAGGTTAGGTTAAGGTACAACGTAGGTTAGGTGAAGGCGCAATGTAGGTTAGGTTAAGGTACGATATACCTTAGGTTAAGGTACAATATCGCTTAGGTTAAGGTACAATATAGCTTAGGTTAAGGTACACGTTGTAGGGAAAGGTGTATTTTGGGGGGGGAGGGGGCGGCAGGTTCGTTGATAGTGATTATCGTAAGTGCATGCCTGCGGGATCATCCGATTTGTCACGTCAGGATGCACTTGTGGCTCATGACAGGCGGCGCTCCGATTCCAAGGTTGTGGCAGATCTGTGTCTTTCATTCCTGCCATTGTTTGTGTACTGTGACAGGAGGCAGTATTGTGATGTTGGGTGCACCCCTGTGTAGGACATGTGTGGGTGTTCGTGGCTTAGCTGAGCAATGGCGGATGTCGGAAGGGTGGGATATTCTGTTTTCTGGGTGGACCTCCCGGTCTGGTTATGATAGTGTGGATTGTGTAATGTGGCGGAGAGGATGCACCGGATGTTCTTCCATGCTGGTGGTTAGATATTGTGTGTGTGCCTGTTAGAGGCAGAGAGTAGTGTGTGATAGTGTCTGGCTGACGTGTGGTTCTCATTGTGTGCAGAGTCTTTCAGCATGTATAGGGACGGTTGTATATATTATCTGTATTCTGATGGCTCTGCATCTATTACTAATCAGTGCCGTGTATACGGTTACTCTGGTTCCAGTCGAAACTGTTCTATCTCTGTACATTAGTGACACTGCGGCTCCACTATGTTGCCGCCCCTGTCGGCCGTTTCCCCCAGTGTGTGGCTAATGATTATCAGCAATCAGTCTATTAGTCAATACCGGTAGTGTGACGACGTGAAATGTCCGGGATGGGGGAAGCTACACGCTTCCCGTGGGTCAGGGCCTAGAAAGACTCTTCCCACGCAGGAGGCTCGGACTGTCATTACTCTTCCGAGAAATATATTTGCCCAGCGTTTTTTGCGACTGCGAGTGCGACGCGTACGAGTACCGACATGGATGGGGCGCTTCCTAGCTGATCGCTCAGCATCGGAGAAATATATTTGCCCAACGTTTTTTGCGACTGCGAGTGCAACGCCCAAGGGTACCGACGTGGATGGGGCGCTTCCTAGCTGATCGCTCGGCATGGGAATCCGTACAGTGAGCAATGCGATCGCGTCTGTAGCTTGTACGTGGTACAGCTCGCAGCTCATGTATAGGGACAGCGGGAATGTCGCATATTGGACATAACTCTTCATGAAACGCAAGTTATAGGTGTGGATTGCACATTACGACTGCGGGAAACTTCCGCCGTTCATCCGCTGGCGTTGCGAGTTTGGCGGTTGGGGTGGGGCACGAGCGGGTGCGGGTGGTGTGATTGCCGGTCCACGACTTCGTGCGGCAGAGGCACTGGCGTTTGGGTGCTGTGGTCGACACAGGCTGCATGCTTTGTGGGTGGCGTCGAAAGATGGGCACTGTGGGCCCATCGATGTCTTAGTCGGCTTGGCGTCCCATAGATGGCGGTATCGTCGTTGCAGGAGCTCATGCTGAGGGAGACCTACAGATGGCGGTATGTTTTGTGG
>NW_026047727.1:102500-107500 GCF_023864345.2 Schistocerca serialis cubense | reverse complement strand
TCACCTTAATGCGGCTTGTACTGAGACATGCATGGCTTAATCTTTGAGACAAGCATATGACTACTGGCAGGATCAACCAGGGAGCTGCGTCAACTAGAGCTGAGCAGCCGGCCGCCCGGGAGTGTGTCCCGGGGGCCCGCGCGAACACGCAAGCGTCCGCTCAATTATTCTGCAAACAGGAGGAGGCTGAGCTCCCCTGCACAACACACCTCGAAACCCTCTCAGGTCCCGGCGGCGCGCAGCGCCGTCCTAAGTACTTGGTCGGGTTCGAGAGAGGCGCAATCGCCCGGAGTTAGGCGAGTAGACGCTTTAGGTGCGACCACCCGTGCTCCCAACTGAGCTTGCCGCTGCCGACAGAGGCCCGGGAGCGTGCTGTCGTGGCATTGCCGGCGGGAGACAACACGCGCCACCTACGGTGACCGGCAGCTCCAACGCCAGCGCCACAGAAGGACAAAAGCCCCACTTGGGTGCCGAAGCGAACTCTCCCAGCACAGCGCACGCGCCAACACGTCCGCACAGCTGCGATACAAACCACCTGCGAGAACCGCTGGGGCGACCGAGCAGCAGACGGCGTCGCGGCGCCGAGCGCCGGGCGGCGGCGCATCCTCAGCGCACACAGTCCTCAATCGGACCAGCACACTGCAGATGGCCACCGCGCTTCGCACCGGGCCCGCGAGGACCTACTTTGGCCGCAAGGCGCCGCGAGCAGGGGGCGCCGGCGCGCAGCTGCGCCGCCTGCCGCGTCCGTCGGCCGGCGCGCCTGCCACTGGCCGCCCCCACCAGCCGGCTGTAGCGCGTGCGCCCACGCACCGCGCTGCCAGCACGCCGGGCGGCCCCCCCTCACCGGCCGGGGACGGTCCCACCCAGCCACCGCCGCGTATCGCCTCACACCCAGATCCCCTTTCGCGTTCGTGGGCATGGTGGGTCCCCTTTCACGTTCGTGGGCATGGTGGGTATCCCTGAAACAACCGGTTAATAGCTCGACCGATCGTCGCCAACACTGATTCACCTCTAGCGAGAACAACCGCACCACAACGGGTTACCTGTTGTTCATTTGCGTAACGTCACCAGCAAACGTAGACGTCCATCGCCATTTGCAACGAGTATTGCATGCCTGTGTCAGGTGTCACAACACACTACGTCTGCCCACATAGACGCAACAACATGTGCACGCCTCGAGAACACGTGGAAGGTAGCCCCCGTACGTATGCGGTGTCCATTGCGCGAACGACTGTCAGCCGGCCTCTGCAGGATGTCGCAGATGTGGAACGCGGTGCAACATGCTATCACGGTGTGTGAGAAGAGACGACTACGTCCGAATACACGCTCCACTACATCAACAGACTGCTCATGCTGATCGCCATCCAGGGCGTCCGTTCCTCCCACACGTCTGAATGGCGTACCACACTGCAATCCAGCTCTTATAGGGAGACGACACGTAGCTGCGTGCACAATATTTGGACTGTATGGTCTGCCGTTGCTAGGCGCAGTCGTCGTACGGTCACACATGTGCCACGATGTATCATTCAGTACATACGGACCAATGTGCAGTACAGTTTGTGGGTTTTGCGTACATCGGCGGACAGGTGACAGGCCGTACCACAACGTAGGCTGAGTACGTCGGCATGCGAAGGGCATTGAACATGCAAACTTCTCAACGACCAGCTTGCGAAGGCAGGGGGGAAGGGGGGGGGGCATGTACGTCCTGCTGCTATCCACATTACAGTGTATAGCAGGAGCATGTGGAAAGTCAGCAACACCTGCAAGGTGTTTAACATGACGCGATACACAGGGGACCGGGCAGTGCGAATAGCGAACTATATTGCGAGGGTTGCGGTTAGGCAACACTACACTAATTTAACGAGTTGCATAACAATTACAGAGCAGGTTCAGCGACAACGTGCGTCAGGTTAAGGCGCAATATAGGTTAGGTTGAGGCACAATATAGGTTAGGTTAAGGCACAACATGGGTTACGTTAAGGCACAAATTGGGTTACGTTAAGGCACAACATGGGTTACGTTAAGGCACAACATGGGTTACGTTAAGGCACAAATTAGGTTACGTTAAGGCACAAATTAGGTTACGTTAAGGCACAAATTAGGTTACGTTAAGGCACAAATTAGGTTACGTTAAGGCACAAATTAGGTTACGTTAAGGCACAAATTAGGTTACGTTAAGGCACAAATTAGGTTACGTTAAGGCACAAATTAGGTTACGTTAAGGCACAAATTAGGTTACGTTAAGGCACAAATTAGGTTACGTTAAGGCACAAATTAGGTTACGTTAAGGCACAAATTAGGTTACGTTAAGGCACAAATTAGGTTACGTTAAGGCACAAATTAGGTTACGTTAAGGCACAAATTAGGTTACGTTAAGGCACAAATTAGGTTACGTTAAGGCACAAATTAGGTTACGTTAAGGTACAATATGGGTTAGGTTAAGGTACAATATGGGTTAGGTTAAGGTACAATATGGGTTAGGTTAAGGTACAATATGGGTTAGGTTAAGGTACAATATGGGTTAGGTTAAGGCACAACGTAGGTTAGGTTAAGGCACAACGTAGGTTAGGTTAAGGCACAACATAGGTTAGGTTAAGGCACAACATAGGTTAGGTTAAGGCACAACATAGGTTAGGTTAAGGCACAACATAGGTTAGGTTAAGGCACAACATAGGTTAGGTTAAGGCACAACATAGGTTAGGTTAAGGCACAACATAGGTTAGGTTAAGGCACAACATAGGTTAGGTTAAGGCACAACATAGGTTAGGTTAAGGCACAACATAGGTTAGGTTAAGGCACAACATAGGTTAGGTTAAGGCACAACGTAGGTTAGGTTAAGGCACAACGTAGGTTAGGTTAAGGCACAACGTAGGTTAGGTTAAGGCACAACGTAGGTTAGGTTAAGGCACAACGTAGGTTAGGTTAAGGCACAACGTAGGTTAGGTTAAGGCACAACGTAGGTTAGGTTAAGGCACAACGTAGGTTAGGTTAAGGCACAACGTAGGTTAGGTTAAGGCACAACGTAGGTTAGGTTAAGGCACAACGTAGGTTAGGTTAAGGCACAACGTAGGTTAGGTTAAGGCACAACATAGGTTAGGTTAAGGCACAACATAGGTTAGGTTAAGGCACAACATAGGTTAGGTTAAGGCACAACATAGGTTAGGTTAAGGCACAACATAGGTTAGGTTAAGGCACAACATAGGTTAGGTTAAGGCACAACATAGGTTAGGTTAAGGCACAACATAGGTTAGGTTAAGGCACAACATAGGTTAGGTTAAGGCACAACATAGGTTAGGTTAAGGCACAACATAGGTTAGGTTAAGGCACAACATAGGTTAGGTTAAGGCACAACATAGGTTAGGTTAAGGCACAACGTAGGTTAGGTTAAGGCACAACGTAGGTTAGGTTAAGGCACAACGTAGGTTAGGTTAAGGCACAACGTAGGTTAGGTTAAGGCACAACGTAGGTTAGGTTAAGGCACAACGTAGGTTAGGTTAAGGCACAACGTAGGTTAGGTTAAGGCACAACGTAGGTTAGGTTAAGGTACAACGTAGGTTAGGTTAAGGTACAACGTAGGTTAGGTTAAGGTACAACGTAGGTTAGGTTAAGGTACAACGTAGGTTAGGTTAAGGTACAACGTAGGTTAGGTTAAGGTACAACGTAGGTTAGGTTAAGGTACAACGTAGGTTAGGTTAAGGTACAACGTAGGTTAGGTTAAGGTACAACGTAGGTTAGGTGAAGGCGCAATGTAGGTTAGGTTAAGGTACGATATACCTTAGGTTAAGGTACAATATCGCTTAGGTTAAGGTACAATATAGCTTAGGTTAAGGTACACGTTGTAGGGAAAGGTGTATTTTGGGGGGGGAGGGGGCGGCAGGTTCGTTGATAGTGATTATCGTAAGTGCATGCCTGCGGGATCATCCGATTTGTCACGTCAGGATGCACTTGTGGCTCATGACAGGCGGCGCTCCGATTCCAAGGTTGTGGCAGATCTGTGTCTTTCATTCCTGCCATTGTTTGTGTACTGTGACGGGAGGCAGTATTGTGATGTTGGGTGCACCCCTGTGTAGGACATGTGTGGGTGTTCGTGGCTTAGCTGAGCAATGGCGGATGTCGGAAGGGTGGGATATTCTGTTTTCTGGGTGGACCTCCCGGTCTGGTTATGATAGTGTGGATTGTGTAATGTGGCGGAGAGGATGCACCGGATGTTCTTCCATGCTGGTGGTTAGATATTGTGTGTGTGCCTGTTAGAGGCAGAGAGTAGTGTGTGATAGTGTCTGGCTGACGTGTGGTTCTCATTGTGTGCAGAGTCTTTCAGCATGTATAGGGACGGTTGTATATATTATCTGTATTCTGATGGCTCTGCATCTATTACTAATCAGTGCCGTGTATACGGTTACTCTGGTTCCAGTCGAAACTGTTCTATCTCTGTACATTAGTGACACTGCGGCTCCACTATGTTGCCGCCCCTGTCGGCCGTTTCCCCCAGTGTGTGGCTAATGATTATCAGCAATCAGTCTATTAGTCAATACCGGTAGTGTGACGACGTGAAATGTCCGGGATGGGGGAAGCTACACGCTTCCCGTGGGTCAGGGCCTAGAAAGACTCTTCCCACGCAGGAGGCTCGGACTGTCATTACTCTTCCGAGAAATATATTTGCCCAGCGTTTTTTGCGACTGCGAGTGCGACGCGTACGAGTACCGACATGGATGGGGCGCTTCCTAGCTGATCGCTCAGCATCGGAGAAATATATTTGCCCAACGTTTTTTGCGACTGCGAGTGCAACGCCCAAGGGTACCGACGTGGATGGGGCGCTTCCTAGCTGATCGCTCGGCATGGGAATCCGTACAGTGAGCAATGCGATCGCGTCTGTAGCTTGTACGTGGTACAGCTCGCAGCTCATGTATAGGGACAGCGGGAATGTCGCATATTGGACATAACTCTTCATGAAACGCAAGTTATAGGTGTGGATTGCACATTACGACTGCGGGAAACTTCCG
>NW_026047727.1:87500-97500 GCF_023864345.2 Schistocerca serialis cubense | reverse complement strand
TTCTCGCGTACTCCCAGCGGCGCCGCTTGCGCTTCTGCGTCGGCGGCGCGGCAGGCGGCCGCTTCGATGGTTGGCGCGGCCGCTGTGTCCTGGTGATCGATCTCTCCCCTCTGGACCCGACCGACGCGAGGGCATCCGGGAGCATGCCCAGGATGACATCGGGCGGCGTGCCCCGCCCCAGACCTATGACACGATCCAGGGCAGAGAAACGCTGGGCGGAAGCGGGTAGCCCCGCCAGATGCTCCCAGATGGCGGCGTCAGTCGGCCCCTCCGGCGGCGGCCCGGTGGTGTCGGCCGCGAAGTCCTCGGCTGCGTCGACGGGCGGCGCAGCGGCCTCGCCCGCGTCAGGCAGCGGGCTCGCTGCTCCCCGGCGGGACGCCGGCTCTTCCCCCCGACCGATCTCAAGCGCCTCCATGAATTGGCGGACAAGCTGCTTGTGGGCAGCTTGCCGCCGTCGGCACTTGATTGCCTCAAGCGTTCGGTCGGGGAACATCCTGATGAGCTCTTGATTTACAAAGAAGAACCGGGCGTCCCTCTCGAGGAACAGTTCGGCCTCCGCCTTGGCGAGCGACAGGACTTCTTCCTCCGTCCACCTCGCGCGATGCCTCTCCGTGACGATCTCCGCGTTGGCGGCCGCAAGGTGTTGGCGGCGGCGATGGACCCCGAGACCGTTCTTGGTGGTAAAGCTGCGGTGGCACTCACTACAGGCGTATACAGCTGCAAAAGTTACAAGATTTTCGGCACGGCCGGTTGGCCGGCTAGGTGCTGGGGGAGTTGGGGTGGCACCTTCAGCGGAAGGGCCACCACTTTTTCTCTGAATACTGCCCCCAACTAAAAAAAGGGATAGTGCGAGGGGGGGCTGGTAACCCCCCCAAGCCCCTGGTGCGGTCTTCCACTCTGCGAAAATCAGCGGGCCCACGAGAAGGGGAGAAGACCGCAGGAGAGGAGAGGCTAAGAGGGCTAGGCCCATGTATTGCGCATCACTCTCCCTGTAACCATAACCCAAGGAAGGCACCTCGCAGCAGCAGCACGACTACATCAAGACCGCACTTCGAAAAGCCAAGTCCGGATGCAGCCACACCGCCGCCACTTGGCCACCTTAAGAGAGTCATAGTTACTCCCGCCGTTTACCCGCGCTTGCTTGAATTTCTTCACGTTGACATTCAGAGCACTGGGCAGAAATCACATTGCGTCAACACCCGCTAGGGCCATCGCAATGCTTTGTTTTAATTAGACAGTCGGATTCCCCCAGTCCGTGCCAGTTCTGAGTTGATCGTTGAATGGCGGCCGAAGAGAATCCGCGCACCCGCGCGCCCCCGGAGGAGCACGCTAAGGCGGACGCGGCCTCGCAGCAAGGAAGATCCGTGGGAGGCCAAGGCACGGGACCGAGCTCGGATCCTGCACGCAGGTTGAAGCACCGGGGCGCGAACGCCGCGCAGGCGCGCGCATCCTGCACCGCCGGCCAGCACGAGGCCGACCAACGGCGAGAGCAGACCACGCCCGCGCTAAACGCCCGCACTTACCGGCACCCCTACGGCACTCACCTCGCCCAGGCCCGGCACGTTAGCGCTGACCCACTTCCCGACCAAGCCCGACACGCCCCGATCCTCAGAGCCAATCCTTATCCCGAAGTTACGGATCCAATTTGCCGACTTCCCTTACCTACATTATTCTATCGACTAGAGGCTCTTCACCTTGGAGACCTGCTGCGGATATGGGTACGAACCGGCGCGACACCTCCACGTGGCCCTCTCCCGGATTTTCAAGGTCCGAGGGGAAGATCGGGACACCGCCGCAACTGCGGTGCTCTTCGCGTTCCAAACCCTATCTCCCTGCTAGAGGATTCCAGGGAACTCGAACGCTCATGCAGAAAAGAAAACTCTTCCCCGATCTCCCGACGGCGTCTCCGGGTCCTTTTGGGTTACCCCGACGAGCATCTCTAAAAGAGGGGCCCGACTTGTATCGGTTCCGCTGCCGGGTTCCGGAATAGGAACCGGATTCCCTTTCGCCCAACGGGGGCCAGCACAAAGCGCATCATGCTATGACGGCCCCCATCAACATCGGATTTCTCCTAGGGCTTAGGATCGACTGACTCGTGTGCAACGGCTGTTCACACGAAACCCTTCTCCGCGTCAGCCCTCCAGGGCCTCGCTGGAGTATTTGCTACTACCACCAAGATCTGCACCGACGGCGGCTCCAGGCAGGCTCACGCCCAGACCCTTCTGCGCCCACCGCCGCGACCCTCCTACTCGTCAGGGCTTCGCGGCCGGCCGCAAGGACCGGCCATGACTGCCAGACTGACGGCCGAGTATAGGCACGACGCTTCAGCGCCATCCATTTTCAGGGCTAGTTGCTTCGGCAGGTGAGTTGTTACACACTCCTTAGCGGATTCCGACTTCCATGGCCACCGTCCTGCTGTCTTAAGCAACCAACGCCTTTCATGGTTTCCCATGAGCGTCGATTCGGGCGCCTTAACTCGGCGTTTGGTTCATCCCACAGCGCCAGTTCTGCTTACCAAAAGTGGCCCACTTGGCACTCCGATCCGAGTCGTTTGCTCGCGGCTTCAGCATATCAAGCAAGCCGGAGATCTCACCCATTTAAAGTTTGAGAATAGGTTGAGGTCGTTTCGGCCCCAAGGGCCTCTAATCATTCGCTTTACCGGATGAGACTCGTACGAGCACCAGCTATCCTGAGGGAAACTTCGGAGGGAACCAGCTACTAGATGGTTCGATTAGTCTTTCGCCCCTATACCCAGCTCCGACGATCGATTTGCACGTCAGAATCGCTACGGACCTCCATCAGGGTTTCCCCTGACTTCGTCCTGGCCAGGCATAGTTCACCATCTTTCGGGTCCCAACGTGTACGCTCTAGGTGCGCCTCACCTCGCAATGAGGACGAGACGCCCCGGGAGTGCGGAGGCCGCCGCCCCGTGAAGGGCGGGGAAGCCCCATCCTCCCTCGGCCCGCGCAAGGCGAGACCTTCACTTTCATTACGCCTTTAGGTTTCGTACAGCCCAATGACTCGCGCACATGTTAGACTCCTTGGTCCGTGTTCAAGACGGGTCGTGAAATTGTCCAAAGCTGAAGCGCCGCTGACGGGAGCGATTATTCCGCCCGAGAGCATCCCGAGCCAACAGCGGCGGGTCCGGGGCCGGGCCAGGTAGGTCCGTCATCCGGGAAGAACCGCGCGCGCTTGCCGGGAGCCCGAGCGCC
Source organism: Schistocerca serialis cubense (assembly GCF_023864345.2). NCBI lineage: Eukaryota > Metazoa > Arthropoda > Insecta > Orthoptera > Acrididae > Schistocerca > Schistocerca serialis. Next base: position 94,288 of record NW_026047727.1, on the reverse strand, counting down.
CAAAGGGGCGAATCGACTCCTCCAGATATACCGCCGGGCAGCCAGCCAGGACACCGGGGCTCTGCCCAACAGACGCGAACCGAGGCCCGCGGAAGGACAGGCTGCGCACCCGGGCCGTAGGCCGGCACCCAGCGGGTCGCGACGTCCTACTAGGGGAGAAGTGCGGCCCACCGCACACCGGAACGGCCCCGCCCCGCGGCGAGTGGAAAGGCAACCGGACACGACCCCGCCGCGAATTGCTCCGCGCGGGCGGCCGGCCCCATCTGCCGAGGGCGGAGGCCAGTGGCCGGATGGGCGTGAATCTCACCCGTTCGACCTTTCGGACTTCTCACGTTTACCCCAGAACGGTTTCACGTACTTTTGAACTCTCTCTTCAAAGTTCTTTTCAACTTTCCCTCACGGTACTTGTTCGCTATCGGTCTCGTGGTCATATTTAGTCTCAGATGGAGTTTACCACCCACTTGGAGCTGCACTCTCAAGCAACCCGACTCGAAGGAGAGGTCCCGCCGACGCTCGCACCGGCCGCTACGGGCCTGGCACCCTCTACGGGCCGTGGCCTCATTCAAGTTGGACTTGGGCTCGGCGCGAGGCGTCGGGGTAGTGGACCCTCCCAAACACCACATGCCACGACAGGCGGCAGCCTGCGGGGTTCGGTGCTGGACTCTTCCCTGTTCGCTCGCCGCTACTGGGGGAATCCTTGTTAGTTTTCTTTTCCTCCGCTTAGTAATATGCTTAAATTCAGCGGGTAGTCTCGCCTGCTCTGAGGTCGTTGTACGAGGTGTCGCACGCCACACCGCCAGCCGCTGTGCACGCTACCGAGTAAGTACCGGTATGCGAACCGCCAGGCGACGGGCGCGCATCGCACGTTTAAGGAGAACGCGGCCGGCCCCACAGGCGGCCACGACACTCCCAGGTCTGCGAAGCGGGGCAAAACGCCGCGCGCTTCAGTATACGTAGCCGACCCTCAGCCAGACGTGGCCCGGGAACGGAATCCATGGACCGCAATGTGCGTTCGAAACGTCGATGTTCATGTGTCCTGCAGTTCACATGTCGACGCGCAATTTGCTGCGTTCTTCATCGACCCACGAGCCGAGTGATCCACCGTCCTGGGTGATCTTTTCATAGTTTCCACCATCTCTTTCGAGACAGTTGCATAGGCGGGACTGAGGCGTGTGGCGGCCCTGTTCCAGCGTTCAGTGTCCAACGGCCTCACGGCCGATGGGCGTCGTACGGCTCCACACCGGAGCGGACAGGCAGTCGGGCGAAAGTCATTCAAAACCGGCGCCAGGCGCCAGGTGCCGCAGGCCAGCCGCTCCAGCGCTTCAGCGCTCGTACCACACAACATTGCCGTTAGTTTTGAGACGAACGCGTGGTTCCGCACGCGGCGCACGGCTACTGCGAGCCGTACAGGTAGCTGCGTGTTGCGCGACACGACACGCACATCGAAAGACATGCAGTCTAGTCGGTAATGATCCTTCCGCAGGTTCACCTACGGAAACCTTGTTACGACTTTTACTTCCTCTAAATGATCAAGTTTGGTCATCTTTCCGGTAGCATCGGCAACGACAGAGTCAATGCCGCGTACCAGTCCGAAGACCTCACTAAATCATTCAATCGGTAGTAGCGACGGGCGGTGTGTACAAAGGGCAGGGACGTAATCAACGCGAGCTTATGACTCGCGCTTACTGGGAATTCCTCGTTCATGGGGAACAATTGCAAGCCCCAATCCCTAGCACGAAGGAGGTTCAGCGGGTTACCCCGACCTTTCGGCCTAGGAAGACACGCTGATTCCTTCAGTGTAGCGCGCGTGCGGCCCAGAACATCTAAGGGCATCACAGACCTGTTATTGCTCAATCTCGTGCGGCTAGAAGCCGCCTGTCCCTCTAAGAAGAAAAGTAATCGCTGACAGCACGAAGGATGTCACGCGACTAGTTAGCAGGCTAGAGTCTCGTTCGTTATCGGAATTAACCAGACAAATCGCTCCACCAACTAAGAACGGCCATGCACCACCACCCACCGAATCAAGAAAGAGCTATCAATCTGTCAATCCTTCCGGTGTCCGGGCCTGGTGAGGTTTCCCGTGTTGAGTCAAATTAAGCCGCAGGCTCCACTCCTGGTGGTGCCCTTCCGTCAATTCCTTTAAGTTTCAGCTTTGCAACCATACTTCCCCCGGAACCCAAAAGCTTTGGTTTCCCGGAGGCTGCCCGCCGAGTCATCGGAGGAACTGCGGCGGATCGCTGGCTGGCATCGTTTATGGTTAGAACTAGGGCGGTATCTGATCGCCTTCGAACCTCTAACTTTCGTTCTTGATTAATGAAAACATACTTGGCAAATGCTTTCGCTTCTGTTCGTCTTGCGACGATCCAAGAATTTCACCTCTAACGTCGCAATACGAATGCCCCCGCCTGTCCCTATTAATCATTACCTCGGGTTCCGAAAACCAACAAAATAGAACCGAGGTCCTATTCCATTATTCCATGCACACAGTATTCAGGCGGGCTTGCCTGCTTTAAGCACTCTAATTTGTTCAAAGTAAACGTGCCGGCCCACCGAGACACTCAATAAAGAGCACCCTGGTAGGATTTCAACGGGGTCCGCCTCGGGACGCACGAGCACGCACGAGGCGGTCGCACGCCTTCGGCTCGCCCCACCGGCAGGACGTCCCACGATACATGCCAGTTAAACACCGACGGGCGGTGAACCAACAGCGTGGGACACAAATCCAACTACGAGCTTTTTAACCGCAACAACTTTAATATACGCTATTGGAGCTGGAATTACCGCGGCTGCTGGCACCAGACTTGCCCTCCAATAGATACTCGTTAAAGGATTTAAAGTGTACTCATTCCGATTACGGGCCTCGGATGAGTCCCGTATCGTTATTTTTCGTCACTACCTCCCCGTGCCGGGAGTGGGTAATTTGCGCGCCTGCTGCCTTCCTTGGATGTGGTAGCCGTTTCTCAGGCTCCCTCTCCGGAATCGAACCCTGATTCCCCGTTACCCGTTACAACCATGGTAGGCGCAGAACCTACCATCGACAGTTGATAAGGCAGACATTTGAAAGATGCGTCGCCGGTACGAGGACCGTGCGATCAGCCCAAAGTTATTCAGAGTCACAAGGCAAACGGACCGGACGAGCCGACCGATTGGTTTTGATCTAATAAAAGCGTCCCTTCCATCTCTGGTCGGGACTCTGTTTGCATGTATTAGCTCTAGAATTACCACAGTTATCCAAGTAACGTGGGTACGATCTAAGGAACCATAACTGATTTAATGAGCCATTCGCGGTTTCACCTTAATGCGGCTTGTACTGAGACATGCATGGCTTAATCTTTGAGACAAGCATATGACTACTGGCAGGATCAACCAGGGAGCTGGCGTCAACTAGAGCTGAGCAGCCGGCCGCCCGGGAGTGTGTCCCGGGGGCCCGCGCGAACACGCAAGCGTCCGCTCAATTATTCTGCAAACAGGAGGAGGCTGAGCTCCCCTGCACAACACACCTCGAAACCCTCTCAGGTCCCGGCGGCGCGCAGCGCCGTCCTAAGTACTTGGTCGGGTTCGAGAGAGGCGCAATCGCCCGGAGTTAGGCGAGTAGACGCTTTAGGTGCGACCACCCGTGCTCCCAACAGAGCTTGCCGCTGCCGACAGAGGCCCGGGAGCGTGCTGTCGTGGCATTGCCGGCGGGAGACAACACGCGCCACCTACGGTGACCGGCAGCTCCAACGCCAGCGCCACAGAAGGACAAAAGCCCCACTTGGGTGCCGAAGCGAACTCTCCCAGCACAGCGCACGCGCCAACACGTCCGCACAGCTGCGATACAAACCACCTGCGAGAACCGCTGGGGCGACCGAGCAGCAGACGGCGTCGCGGCGCCGAGCGCCGGGCGGCGGCGCATCCTCAGCGCACACAGTCCTCAATCGGACCAGCACACTGCAGATGGCCACCGCGCTTCGCACCGGGCCCGCGAGGACCTACTTTGGCCGCAAGGCGCCGCGAGCAGGGGGCGCCGGCGCGCAGCTGCGCCGCCTGCCGCGTCCGTCGGCCGGCGCGCCTGCCACTGGCCGCCCCCACCAGCCGGCTGTAGCGCGTGCGCCCACGCACCGCGCTGCCAGCACGCCCGGGCGGCCCCCCCTCACCGGCCGGGGACGGTCCCACCCAGCCACCGCCGCGTATCGCCTCACACCCAGATCCCCTTTCGCGTTCGTGGGCATGGTGGGTCCCCTTTCACGTTCGTGGGCATGGTGGGTATCCCTGAAACAACCGGTTAATAGCTCGACCGATCGTCGCCAACACTGATTCACCTCTAGCGAGAACAACCGCACCACAACGGGTTACCTGTTGTTCATTTGCGTAACGTCACCAGCAAACGTAGACGTCCATCGCCATTTGCAACGAGTATTGCATGCCTGTGTCAGGTGTCACAACACACTACGTCTGCCCACATAGACGCAACAACATGTGCACGCCTCGAGAACACGTGGAAGGTAGCCCCCGTACGTATGCGGTGTCCATTGCGCGAACGACTGTCAGCCGGCCTCTGCAGGATGTCGCAGATGTGGAACGCGGTGCAACATGCTATCACGGTGTGTGAGAAGAGACGACTACGTCCGAATACACGCTCCACTACATCAACAGACTGCTCATGCTGATCGCCATCCAGGGCGTCCGTTCCTCCCACACGTCTGAATGGCGTACCACACTGCAATCCAGCTCTTATAGGGAGACGACACGTAGCTGCGTGCACAATATTTGGACTGTATGGTCTGCCGTTGCTAGGCGCAGTCGTCGTACGGTCACACATGTGCCACGATGTATCATTCAGTACATACGGACCAATGTGCAGTACAGTTTGTGGGTTTTGCGTACATCGGCGGACAGGTGACAGGCCGTACCACAACGTAGGCTGAGTACGTCGGCATGCGAAGGGCATTGAACATGCAAACTTCTCAACGACCAGCTTGCGAAGGCAGGGGGGAAGGGGGGGGGGCATGTACGTCCTGCTGCTATCCACATTACAGTGTATAGCAGGAGCATGTGGAAAGTCAGCAACACCTGCAAGGTGTTTAACATGACGCGATACACAGGGGACCGGGCAGTGCGAATAGCGAACTATATTGCGAGGGTTGCGGTTAGGCAACACTACACTAATTTAACGAGTTGCATAACAATTACAGAGCAGGTTCAGCGACAACGTGCGTCAGGTTAAGGCGCAATATAGGTTAGGTTGAGGCACAATATAGGTTAGGTTAAGGCACAACATGGGTTACGTTAAGGCACAAATTGGGTTACGTTAAGGCACAACATGGGTTACGTTAAGGCACAACATGGGTTACGTTAAGGCACAAATTAGGTTACGTTAAGGCACAAATTAGGTTACGTTAAGGCACAAATTAGGTTACGTTAAGGCACAAATTAGGTTACGTTAAGGCACAAATTAGGTTACGTTAAGGCACAAATTAGGTTACGTTAAGGCACAAATTAGGTTACGTTAAGGCACAAATTAGGTTACGTTAAGGCACAAATTAGGTTACGTTAAGGCACAAATTAGGTTACGTTAAGGCACAAATTAGGTTACGTTAAGGCACAAATTAGGTTACGTTAAGGCACAAATTAGGTTACGTTAAGGCACAATTAGGTTACGTTAAGGCACAAATTAGGTTACGTTAAGGCACAAATTAGGTTACGTTAAGGCACAAATTAGGTTACGTTAAGGTACAATATGGGTTAGGTTAAGGTACAATATGGGTTAGGTTAAGGTACAATATGGGTTAGGTTAAGGTACAATATGGGTTAGGTTAAGGCACAACGTAGGTTAGGTTAAGGCACAACGTAGGTTAGGTTAAGGCACAACATAGGTTAGGTTAAGGCACAACATAGGTTAGGTTAAGGCACAACATAGGTTAGGTTAAGGCACAACATAGGTTAGGTTAAGGCACAACATAGGTTAGGTTAAGGCACAACATAGGTTAGGTTAAGGCACAACATAGGTTAGGTTAAGGCACAACATAGGTTAGGTTAAGGCACAACATAGGTTAGGTTAAGGCACAACATAGGTTAGGTTAAGGCACAACATAGGTTAGGTTAAGGCACAACATAGGTTAGGTTAAGGCACAACGTAGGTTAGGTTAAGGCACAACGTAGGTTAGGTTAAGGCACAACGTAGGTTAGGTTAAGGCACAACGTAGGTTAGGTTAAGGCACAACGTAGGTTAGGTTAAGGCACAACGTAGGTTAGGTTAAGGCACAACGTAGGTTAGGTTAAGGCACAACGTAGGTTAGGTTAAGGCACAACGTAGGTTAGGTTAAGGCACAACGTAGGTTAGGTTAAGGCACAACGTAGGTTAGGTTAAGGCACAACATAGGTTAGGTTAAGGCACAACATAGGTTAGGTTAAGGCACAACATAGGTTAGGTTAAGGCACAACATAGGTTAGGTTAAGGCACAACATAGGTTAGGTTAAGGCACAACATAGGTTAGGTTAAGGCACAACATAGGTTAGGTTAAGGCACAACATAGGTTAGGTTAAGGCACAACATAGGTTAGGTTAAGGCACAACATAGGTTAGGTTAAGGCACAACATAGGTTAGGTTAAGGCACAACATAGGTTAGGTTAAGGCACAACATAGGTTAGGTTAAGGCACAACATAGGTTAGGTTAAGGCACAACGTAGGTTAGGTTAAGGCACAACGTAGGTTAGGTTAAGGCACAACGTAGGTTAGGTTAAGGCACAACGTAGGTTAGGTTAAGGCACAACGTAGGTTAGGTTAAGGCACAACGTAGGTTAGGTTA
>NW_026047727.1:75000-82500 GCF_023864345.2 Schistocerca serialis cubense | reverse complement strand
CCACCAACAGAGCATCAGTAGGACTAGTGCCAAAAGCGCCTACACATCTTACCAGCACATTTCTCTGCACTCGTCTGACCGTCATTGCTGGTTTCACCAAGGCTAGCCTGTGGGCCCACACACTTGCACCGTACCCAACTATAGGTGCCAATAAACAATTATGGTACATACGCAGTGCTTTCTGCGGCAAGTGAAAACGCCGCTGCCCTATAGTTATTAGTTTGTTAATCAAGGCCAAAGCCTTTGCAGCTGTCTGCTTGATATGCTCACCAAAATTCCAATTTTCATCCAGATATACACCCAAGTATCTTGCGGATACTTGTCTGGAAACTATAACATCATTGATACGTACTGTTGGGTCTCTGTTAAGCTTACCCTTCAGCAACATGTATAGTGATTTTCTAGGTGCCACTTTCAATTTTGTTTGATTACACCAACCCTGTAACAGCCCAACAGCTACTCTAGCACGTTCTTCAATTACCAATCGGCTGTTCCCCTCCACAAGCATAACAAGGTCGTCCGCGTAGGCCACGACACCCAAGACTGAGGAATCCCCTTGCAAGATGTTCAGCAAGGGTTCCATTGTAATATCCCAAAAAACTGGGCCAACTACAGATCCCTGGGGACAACCCCGGGTTATTTGCTTGGACACCACAGCCCCGGGAGCCGTGATCCTAGCCAGTCTATTATTGCAGTAGGCCTCCAGACATCGATACAGCGGCCCTGGGCACTCAATCTCGCGCAAGCGCGAGAAGAGCGCCGGCCACCATAGGTTGTCGAAGGCCCCTGAAATATCCACCATGATACCCAGAACATACTTCGCACTGGCCGAGTGGACAGCCCGAGACACCTCATTGATCGCGTCCTGTGTGGAGCGACCCCTGCGGAATCCGAACTGCCGATCACTCATGCCATGCAAAGCCCTGTGGCTCAAGAGTCTGTCAGTGAGCAACTTTTCGAAAGCTTTCCCCAGCACATCCAAAAGGCAGATCGGTCGATAAGACTTGGGCAACTGCGGATCCTTGTCAGAGCCCTTCTTTATTATCACCACATCCGCTATTTTCCATCTGCTCGGATATGTTCCCAATTGTAGACATGAGTTATAAATTTTGACCAGATCTGGAGCAAGCTGAGGGGCGAGATATTGTAGTATTTCCACTGGCACCCCGTCAGGACCGGGCGCCTTCTTCCTGGTAAAAGAGTGGAGCGCTGCTACCACCTCCTCAAGAGAGAAAGGGTACACGTGTGCTCCATTTTCGTATGGTTCCAATAACGTAGCTCGTATTGCCCGCTGCTCCTCAGTATCCTCCTCAACGACGTCGTCCGGCAGCAGAACTTCCATCAAAACATTAGCTGTCTCTTCCCAAGTCTTGGTGCACCGCCCATTTTCCAGCTGCAGAGTAGACAGCATCGTGGGAGATCTGATCTTCTCTCGTACAAGCTTGTACGGGACCCCCCAGGGGTCCAATCCCAGCTGCTCATTCACAAAGTTCTGCCATGACTGCCGTCTTAGACGTTGTACGGACTCCTGGTATCGAGCCTTGAGGCGACGGTAAATCCTTAGGTGGTACTGTCGTTCTTCTTGTGTGAAGCCCCTTTGGTAATTACTTCTTGCCCGCCTGACAGACCGCCTGAGCTCACTCAGCTCTGGGGGCCATGGAGTAGCCTGTTTGCGAACAAACCTTGCTACCCGAGGAACGGACGTAGCAATAGCCGCCTCAATAGATGCCACTAGTTCGTCTACCGCTTCATCCACGTTATGTATCTCCTCCTCTGATCCAAGCCCTGGAGGACGAAACTCCTGTGCCAGCCGGTTCCAATCCGTCTTTCGATAATTATATCGTTCTACCCAGTCCCCGAGATCTTCTTCAACTTCCATATGGTAATCAAAGAAAATACAATTGTGGTCACTTACAGTAAGATTACTTACAACTCTCCAGTTTCTAATGTGCGGTGCTGCACTTAGAGATGCAAGCGTAACATCTATATTGGAAACAGCGCCCGCCCTTCCTGAAAAGGTAGGCGGATAGCCAGGTTGGTTTATAACATCTAATTGCATCTGCATTATGAGATTCTCCAACTCAACACCTCGCTCATCCTGTTCCACACTAAACCACAAAGGGGACTTTGCGTTTGCGTCCATACATACAATGACCGGCTTTCCTTGTAACATTCTTAAGATCCAATCCAACTGACTGAGAAATCCCATGATATGTTGTCTGAATTGACAATATACATTTACAAGGAATACTAAATGTGACATCAAGTTAAGTTCAACAACAATTACGTGATCATTACAAAATTGTGTTAACACAGTTGTTCTAATCAGCTTATTCAGAACTACAACAGCGCTCATAGGATTCTCACCGGAGAATACCACTTGCGCAGTTGCAGGAAATCCAGGAATCCGACCAGCACAGGAGGCGGGTTCTTGAATTACTAAAATGTCCAACATGTCATCTTCCGCAATCCTTCTTAACTCTTGCGTAACCAAATGGCTACGCATTGCGTTTATCTGTAGTACCTTAAAACTCCCCATCAACCAGGGGGGTAAAAAACATGCAGGCGACTGGCGGGCCAAGGTTTCGAGAGATCTACAACGTTTCTACCGTACATTTTAACCATGTCCCGGTATATTTTTTCGAGATCGAATTTACGGCCCCGCCTGGCAAACACCTGCTCCACCAACTCCTTTAAATCATCAGATTGCGAAGGAATATTTGCCACGTGCAAACTTATACAATCCACGTCCTCCAAGGCTGGATAAGTAATATCTTGGCCATGTCTATGTCCAGTCCGAACAAGCTGCCTCAGTGCAACAGTCAACAATGCTGGTTCCTCAAGCCTGGTTAACCGCAACTTATGTTCAAAATCATTATACACGTCTCCAGGACCAACTGCATTATAAAAAGTGCTTGCACCATTCAACTTAGCACTATTTACAATATTTACATTAAATCTACAGTTACTACCATCACCACCAACATCCTCAGTAGAAACTGTACTCGACTTTGCACTATTTACAATATTTACATTTGATCTGCCACTACTACCACCACCACTACTACCACCGCCACCGTCTTCATTAGGGACTGTACTCGGGCCTTGATCTGTAGTCTGTGAGTCTTGCTTCGCCGGCTCCTCCATCTTGGTTCTTGACAGTCGACTAGTTAGCCGACCGATCGCCGTCTCCAAGTCGACATCTGTTTGGATGCCGACGTCGACCATCGATCCTCCAGTGGCGCCCGGAACTTCTTCTGGGCTGTACAGTGTACCTGTGGACAGAGCCTTACTAATTAACTTGCCCCGTTCCGCGTCCCTTTTAATTTTACTCGGAGATTTCTTTTTCGGCGCCTTAAGGGTCGCCATAATCAGTTCGCTGAATTATTCTGTCAAGGAACATGCGGTAGGTAGGGCAGTCTTTAGGTCCACCACACTTTCTTCCCCGCTTCTTACACGGTATACAGACCTGGGGTTTGTCCTTATTAGGACAGGCCTTCCTTTCATGACCCACCTGCCCACAATGGGCACACAAGGCATGTTCTTCCTGACAATACTTATTTGTATGGTTCAAGTCTTGGCACTTGGTGCAACGCGGCACCGCCAAGTAATCTTTAATATTTAACGCTGAATATCCGACGTACAACCTGCCAATTCTAGTAAGAGGCTTCCAAAGTTCCGGAGAGACTTCCACCACATGGTGAACTGTAAGTTTCTCCCTTGGTCCGACTTTAAATCTGAGTCTAAACTGGCTATCGAAATCCTCCCTTGTCATAGTCATGTCGAAATTCTGCACGTATATGGAATCCAACAAGCTGTCCGCACTCATATATGTCGGGACATCGTATAGACACATCAAAGGCCTTCGCCTCCTAGGCGGTTCGCATTTGACCTTCTCAGTTAACTGAGGATTTGTCATAATACGCTGACTGTCTTCTTGAGTTGCCGTTTCCACGATCAGTACATTTTTTGCAGTTCTTACTGTATTTATTTTAATCTTGTCTCGCTTGGGATTTATACACTTCTCGAATGCAGTCTTGACTGCTCGAATATCCTCCCCCTCTTTTGGCTTGATAAACACCGTTGGGACAACCTTCTTGATATTTTCCTGTATTGTCTCTTTTGCCGATGGCGCCTTGACCACAGGGGTACTCGCGACCGCGGCATACGATTTTGCAACTGGTGGCTGACTCCTGAGGCGTTCATTTTCCTTCTGCAATTCTATCAATCTCCCCTCTAACTGGGAATGAGCCATTGCCCACCTAGCAACACAATCCCGAATATTATTTATCGCCTGATTACTAATTTTGCCGTTCTTTACACTGGAATCCAGTAACTTTAAGAACCGAGCATGACGCTCGGCTACAGATGAAGCATCATCGTAATTCAAATCGCCTTCAAACGCATGGTCACTCTCTACTTGTTCAGCCATCTTGACGAAATGAAGAGAGTGAAAAGGAGGCCCGTCTCTTTCCCCGGACCGGCCTCTCTGGCATGGGGGGAGGCTAAATGCAGCTCGCTCACCGGTCACGCCCCTCGACCAAGAGCTCTCTACAACTGAGCTGCTAGGTTTAGCACGCCGTGGGTACAGCGCACTAGTCCTCTTCGATGGCTGCATCATCGAAGTTTTCTCCCGCTCCCTTACCGGCGAATGCCCCCCGCATTCCGGGAGAGCGGATTCACTCCCCGTCCTTCGCCCCCTACTAGGCCGAGTTCCCACCAAAAGGCTAAAGACCCGGTCCTACTCAGGTGCCGGGCCGGTCCCCCAGACGTTCGGGGGTCTGGACCCATCTAACCTAACCGGGGACATGTCACCACGCCCCGGCTTGGCGGATCATGCCCCGGAATTCCAGGGGCAGGGCGGGCAACCTTCGCCGACTTAGGCCAGGATCCCGCCGCGACAAATGCAGCCACCGGTACCGGTGTGCAAGTTATTCAGCACACCGTCGCGCCCCTGCCCTTCGGTCGCCCGAAGGCTTAACAGCTGCACCGCGAGAAGGCGGGCAGGGACACTTGGGAAGGAGAGGCTAAGATGTTCGAGTCGCATCCTTCCCCTGCTGCCTATTACCAACCATGAGCCCCCACAAATCGGGGCACATAGCATGAGACAGCCGCAGCTAGTAGATAGGGACAGCGGGAATCTCGTTAATCCATTCATGCGCGTCACTAATTAGATGACGAGGCATTTGGCTACCTTAAGAGAGTCATAGTTACTCCCGCCGTTTACCCGCGCTTGCTTGAATTTCTTCACGTTGACATTCAGAGCACTGGGCAGAAATCACATTGCGTCAACACCCGCTAGGGCCATCGCAATGCTTTGTTTTAATTAGACAGTCGGATTCCCCCAGTCCGTGCCAGTTCTGAGTTGATCGTTGAATGGCGGCCGAAGAGAATCCGCGCACCCGCGCGCCCCCGGAGGAGCACGCTAAGGCGGACGCGGCCTCGCAGCAAGGAAGATCCGTGGGAGGCCAAGGCACGGGACCGAGCTCGGATCCTGCACGCAGGTTGAAGCACCGGGGCGCGAACGCCGCGCAGGCGCGCGCATCCTGCACCGCCGGCCAGCACGAGGCCGACCAACGGCGAGAGCAGACCACGCCCGCGCTAAACGCCCGCACTTACCGGCACCCCTACGGCACTCACCTCGCCCAGGCCCGGCACGTTAGCGCTGACCCACTTCCCGACCAAGCCCGACACGCCCCGATCCTCAGAGCCAATCCTTATCCCGAAGTTACGGATCCAATTTGCCGACTTCCCTTACCTACATTATTCTATCGACTAGAGGCTCTTCACCTTGGAGACCTGCTGCGGATATGGGTACGAACCGGCGCGACACCTCCACGTGGCCCTCTCCCGGATTTTCAAGGTCCGAGGGGAAGATCGGGACACCGCCGCAACTGCGGTGCTCTTCGCGTTCCAAACCCTATCTCCCTGCTAGAGGATTCCAGGGAACTCGAACGCTCATGCAGAAAAGAAAACTCTTCCCCGATCTCCCGACGGCGTCTCCGGGTCCTTTTGGGTTACCCCGACGAGCATCTCTAAAAGAGGGGCCCGACTTGTATCGGTTCCGCTGCCGGGTTCCGGAATAGGAACCGGATTCCCTTTCGCCCAACGGGGGCCAGCACAAAGCGCATCATGCTATGACGGCCCCCATCAACATCGGATTTCTCCTAGGGCTTAGGATCGACTGACTCGTGTGCAACGGCTGTTCACACGAAACCCTTCTCCGCGTCAGCCCTCCAGGGCCTCGCTGGAGTATTTGCTACTACCACCAAGATCTGCACCGACGGCGGCTCCAGGCAGGCTCACGCCCAGACCCTTCTGCGCCCACCGCCGCGACCCTCCTACTCGTCAGGGCTTCGCGGCCGGCCGCAAGGACCGGCCATGACTGCCAGACTGACGGCCGAGTATAGGCACGACGCTTCAGCGCCATCCATTTTCAGGGCTAGTTGCTTCGGCAGGTGAGTTGTTACACACTCCTTAGCGGATTCCGACTTCCATGGCCACCGTCCTGCTGTCTTAAGCAACCAACGCCTTTCATGGTTTCCCATGAGCGTCGATTCGGGCGCCTTAACTCGGCGTTTGGTTCATCCCACAGCGCCAGTTCTGCTTACCAAAAGTGGCCCACTTGGCACTCCGATCCGAGTCGTTTGCTCGCGGCTTCAGCATATCAAGCAAGCCGGAGATCTCACCCATTTAAAGTTTGAGAATAGGTTGAGGTCGTTTCGGCCCCAAGGCCTCTAATCATTCGCTTTACCGGATGAGACTCGTACGAGCACCAGCTATCCTGAGGGAAACTTCGGAGGGAACCAGCTACTAGATGGTTCGATTAGTCTTTCGCCCCTATACCCAGCTCCGACGATCGATTTGCACGTCAGAATCGCTACGGACCTCCATCAGGGTTTCCCCTGACTTCGTCCTGGCCAGGCATAGTTCACCATCTTTCGGGTCCCAACGTGTACGCTCTAGGTGCGCCTCACCTCGCAATGAGGACGAGACGCCCCGGGAGTGCGGAGGCCGCCGCCCCGTGAAGGGCGGGGAAGCCCCATCCTCCCTCGGCCCGCGCAAGGCGAGACCTTCACTTTCATTACGCCTTTAGGTTTCGTACAGCCCAATGACGCGCACATGTTAGACTCCTTGGTCCGTGTTTCAAGACGGGTCGTGAAATTGTCCAAAGCTGAAGCGCCGCTGACGGGAGCGATTATTCCGCCCGAGAGCATCCCGAGCCAACAGCGGCGCGGGTCCGGGGGCCGGGGCCAGGTAGGTCCGTCATCCGGGAAGAACCGCGCGCGCTTGCCGGGAGCCCGAGCGCCCAAAGGGGCGAATCGACTCCTCCAGATATACCGCCGGGCAGCCAGCCAGGACACCGGGGCTCTGCCCAACAGACGCGAACCGAGGCCCGCGGAAGGACAGGCTGCGCACCCGGGCCGTAGGCCGGCACCCAGCGGGTCGCGACGTCCTACTAGGGGAGAAGTGCGGCCCACCGCACACCGGAACGGCCCC
>NW_026047727.1:67500-72500 GCF_023864345.2 Schistocerca serialis cubense | reverse complement strand
GGCGGTGAACCAACAGCGTGGGACACAAATCCAACTACGAGCTTTTTAACCGCAACAACTTTAATATACGCTATTGGAGCTGGAATTACCGCGGCTGCTGGCACCAGACTTGCCCTCCAATAGATACTCGTTAAAGGATTTAAAGTGTACTCATTCCGATTACGGGGCCTCGGATGAGTCCCGTATCGTTATTTTTCGTCACTACCTCCCCGTGCCGGGAGTGGGTAATTTGCGCGCCTGCTGCCTTCCTTGGATGTGGTAGCCGTTTCTCAGGCTCCCTCTCCGGAATCGAACCCTGATTCCCCGTTACCCGTTACAACCATGGTAGGCGCAGAACCTACCATCGACAGTTGATAAGGCAGACATTTGAAAGATGCGTCGCCGGTACGAGGACCGTGCGATCAGCCCAAAGTTATTCAGAGTCACCAAGGCAAACGGACCGGACGAGCCGACCGATTGGTTTTGATCTAATAAAAGCGTCCCTTCCATCTCTGGTCGGGACTCTGTTTGCATGTATTAGCTCTAGAATTACCACAGTTATCCAAGTAACGTGGGTACGATCTAAGGAACCATAACTGATTTAATGAGCCATTCGCGGTTTCACCTTAATGCGGCTTGTACTGAGACATGCATGGCTTAATCTTTGAGACAAGCATATGACTACTGGCAGGATCAACCAGGGAGCTGCGTCAACTAGAGCTGAGCAGCCGGCCGCCCGGGAGTGTGTCCCGGGGGCCCGCGCGAACACGCAAGCGTCCGCTCAATTATTCTGCAAACAGGAGGAGGCTGAGCTCCCCTGCACAACACACCTCGAAACCCTCTCAGGTCCCGGCGGCGCGCAGCGCCGTCCTAAGTACTTGGTCGGGTTCGAGAGAGGCGCAATCGCCCGGAGTTAGGCGAGTAGACGCTTTAGGTGCGACCACCCGTGCTCCCAACTGAGCTTGCCGCTGCCGACAGAGGCCCGGGAGCGTGCTGTCGTGGCATTGCCGGCGGGAGACAACACGCGCCACCTACGGTGACCGGCAGCTCCAACGCCAGCGCCACAGAAGGACAAAAGCCCCACTTGGGTGCCGAAGCGAACTCTCCCAGCACAGCGCACGCGCCAACACGTCCGCACAGCTGCGATACAAACCACCTGCGAGAACCGCTGGGGCGACCGAGCAGCAGACGGCGTCGCGGCGCCGAGCGCCGGGCGGCGGCGCATCCTCAGCGCACACAGTCCTCAATCGGACCAGCACACTGCAGATGGCCACCGCGCTTCGCACCGGGCCCGCGAGGACCTACTTTGGCCGCAAGGCGCCGCGAGCAGGGGGCGCCGGCGCGCAGCTGCGCCGCCTGCCGCGTCCGTCGGCCGGCGCGCCTGCCACTGGCCGCCCCCACCAGCCGGCTGTAGCGCGTGCGCCCACGCACCGCGCTGCCAGCACGCCGGGCGGCCCCCCCTCACCGGCCGGGGACGGTCCCACCCAGCCACCGCCGCGTATCGCCTCACACCCAGATCCCCTTTCGCGTTCGTGGGCATGGTGGGTCCCCTTTCACGTTCGTGGGCATGGTGGGTATCCCTGAAACAACCGGTTAATAGCTCGACCGATCGTCGCCAACACTGATTCACCTCTAGCGAGAACAACCGCACCACAACGGGTTACCTGTTGTTCATTTGCGTAACGTCACCAGCAAACGTAGACGTCCATCGCCATTTGCAACGAGTATTGCATGCCTGTGTCAGGTGTCACAACACACTACGTCTGCCCACATAGACGCAACAACATGTGCACGCCTCGAGAACACGTGGAAGGTAGCCCCCGTACGTATGCGGTGTCCATTGCGCGAACGACTGTCAGCCGGCCTCTGCAGGATGTCGCAGATGTGGAACGCGGTGCAACATGCTATCACGGTGTGTGAGAAGAGACGACTACGTCCGAATACACGCTCCACTACATCAACAGACTGCTCATGCTGATCGCCATCCAGGGCGTCCGTTCCTCCCACACGTCTGAATGGCGTACCACACTGCAATCCAGCTCTTATAGGGAGACGACACGTAGCTGCGTGCACAATATTTGGACTGTATGGTCTGCCGTTGCTAGGCGCAGTCGTCGTACGGTCACACATGTGCCACGATGTATCATTCAGTACATACGGACCAATGTGCAGTACAGTTTGTGGGTTTTGCGTACATCGGCGGACAGGTGACAGGCCGTACCACAACGTAGGCTGAGTACGTCGGCATGCGAAGGGCATTGAACATGCAAACTTCTCAACGACCAGCTTGCGAAGGCAGGGGGGAAGGGGGGGGGGCATGTACGTCCTGCTGCTATCCACATTACAGTGTATAGCAGGAGCATGTGGAAAGTCAGCAACACCTGCAAGGTGTTTAACATGACGCGATACACAGGGGACCGGGCAGTGCGAATAGCGAACTATATTGCGAGGGTTGCGGTTAGGCAACACTACACTAATTTAACGAGTTGCATAACAATTACAGAGCAGGTTCAGCGACAACGTGCGTCAGGTTAAGGCGCAATATAGGTTAGGTTGAGGCACAATATAGGTTAGGTTAAGGCACAACATGGGTTACGTTAAGGCACAAATTGGGTTACGTTAAGGCACAACATGGGTTACGTTAAGGCACAACATGGGTTACGTTAAGGCACAAATTAGGTTACGTTAAGGCACAAATTAGGTTACGTTAAGGCACAAATTAGGTTACGTTAAGGCACAAATTAGGTTACGTTAAGGCACAAATTAGGTTACGTTAAGGCACAAATTAGGTTACGTTAAGGCACAAATTAGGTTACGTTAAGGCACAAATTAGGTTACGTTAAGGCACAAATTAGGTTACGTTAAGGCACAAATTAGGTTACGTTAAGGCACAAATTAGGTTACGTTAAGGCACAAATTAGGTTACGTTAAGGCACAAATTAGGTTACGTTAAGGCACAAATTAGGTTACGTTAAGGCACAAATTAGGTTACGTTAAGGCACAAATTAGGTTACGTTAAGGCACAAATTAGGTTACGTTAAGGTACAATATGGGTTAGGTTAAGGTACAATATGGGTTAGGTTAAGGTACAATATGGGTTAGGTTAAGGTACAATATGGGTTAGGTTAAGGTACAATATGGGTTAGGTTAAGGCACAACGTAGGTTAGGTTAAGGCACAACGTAGGTTAGGTTAAGGCACAACATAGGTTAGGTTAAGGCACAACATAGGTTAGGTTAAGGCACAACATAGGTTAGGTTAAGGCACAACATAGGTTAGGTTAAGGCACAACATAGGTTAGGTTAAGGCACAACATAGGTTAGGTTAAGGCACAACATAGGTTAGGTTAAGGCACAACATAGGTTAGGTTAAGGCACAACATAGGTTAGGTTAAGGCACAACATAGGTTAGGTTAAGGCACAACATAGGTTAGGTTAAGGCACAACATAGGTTAGGTTAAGGCACAACGTAGGTTAGGTTAAGGCACAACGTAGGTTAGGTTAAGGCACAACGTAGGTTAGGTTAAGGCACAACGTAGGTTAGGTTAAGGCACAACGTAGGTTAGGTTAAGGCACAACGTAGGTTAGGTTAAGGCACAACGTAGGTTAGGTTAAGGCACAACGTAGGTTAGGTTAAGGCACAACGTAGGTTAGGTTAAGGCACAACGTAGGTTAGGTTAAGGCACAACGTAGGTTAGGTTAAGGCACAACGTAGGTTAGGTTAAGGCACAACATAGGTTAGGTTAAGGCACAACATAGGTTAGGTTAAGGCACAACATAGGTTAGGTTAAGGCACAACATAGGTTAGGTTAAGGCACAACATAGGTTAGGTTAAGGCACAACATAGGTTAGGTTAAGGCACAACATAGGTTAGGTTAAGGCACAACATAGGTTAGGTTAAGGCACAACATAGGTTAGGTTAAGGCACAACATAGGTTAGGTTAAGGCACAACATAGGTTAGGTTAAGGCACAACATAGGTTAGGTTAAGGCACAACATAGGTTAGGTTAAGGCACAACGTAGGTTAGGTTAAGGCACAACGTAGGTTAGGTTAAGGCACAACGTAGGTTAGGTTAAGGCACAACGTAGGTTAGGTTAAGGCACAACGTAGGTTAGGTTAAGGCACAACGTAGGTTAGGTTAAGGCACAACGTAGGTTAGGTTAAGGTACAACGTAGGTTAGGTTAAGGTACAACGTAGGTTAGGTTAAGGTACAACGTAGGTTAGGTTAAGGTACAACGTAGGTTAGGTTAAGGTACAACGTAGGTTAGGTTAAGGTACAACGTAGGTTAGGTTAAGGTACAACGTAGGTTAGGTTAAGGTACAACGTAGGTTAGGTTAAGGTACAACGTAGGTTAGGTTAAGGTACAACGTAGGTTAGGTGAAGGCGCAATGTAGGTTAGGTTAAGGTACGATATACCTTAGGTTAAGGTACAATATCGCTTAGGTTAAGGTACAATATAGCTTAGGTTAAGGTACACGTTGTAGGGAAAGGTGTATTTTGGGGGGGGAGGGGGCGGCAGGTTCGTTGATAGTGATTATCGTAAGTGCATGCCTGCGGGATCATCCGATTTGTCACGTCAGGATGCACTTGTGGCTCATGACAGGCGGCGCTCCGATTCCAAGGTTGTGGCAGATCTGTGTCTTTCATTCCTGCCATTGTTTGTGTACTGTGACAGGAGGCAGTATTGTGATGTTGGGTGCACCCCTGTGTAGGACATGTGTGGGTGTTCGTGGCTTAGCTGAGCAATGGCGGATGTCGGAAGGGTGGGATATTCTGTTTTCTGGGTGGACCTCCCGGTCTGGTTATGATAGTGTGGATTGTGTAATGTGGCGGAGAGGATGCACCGGATGTTCTTCCATGCTGGTGGTTAGATATTGTGTGTGTGCCTGTTAGAGGCAGAGAGTAGTGTGTGATAGTGTCTGGCTGACGTGTGGTTCTCATTGTGTGCAGAGTCTTTCAGCATGTATAGGGACGGTTGTATATATTATCTGTATTCTGATGGCTCTGCATCTATTACTAA
>NW_026047727.1:60000-62500 GCF_023864345.2 Schistocerca serialis cubense | reverse complement strand
ACGTCGATCGATGCCACAAAGACAGAGCGGCAGGAGCGAACTGCGTCGGTGAGAGCAGTGTCCAAGATGAAGGTATTTTCCAACATCCCATCCCGAGGGATGAATGCCCGCTGACGTTCGTCCACAGCACATGCGCGCATCAGGCGTGACGCGAGAACCTTGTGAAAGGTCCGCGCCAACACCGAGCAGACCGTAATGGGGCGAAAGTCAGCGGGGGATGTTGGTGCAGCCGTCTTCGGGAGAAGGGACGTTCGCGCGCGAAGCAGGCGTTCCGGAAGGGCGCGGGCCAGAAGGAAGAGATTCATCACTTTCACCAGGACTTCGTGCGGCAGGCGCCGCAACTCCGCTGGGGTAAGGCCGTCCGGCCCGGCTGCTGATCCCCTGGGCGGCAACGCGGCGGCGACCTCCTCATGTGTGACCGGCCCCCATAGGCACTCGGGAGCGACAGGCTACCTTAAGAGAGTCATAGTTAACTCCCGCCGTTTACCGCGCTTGCTTGAATTTCTTCACGTTGACATTCAGAGCACTGGGCAGAAATCACATTGCGTCAACACCCGCTAGGGCCATCGCAATGCTTTGTTTTAATTAGACAGTCGGATTCCCCCAGTCCGTGCCAGTTCTGAGTTGATCGTTGAATGGCGGCCGAAGAGAATCCGCGCACCCGCGCGCCCCCGGAGGAGCACGCTAAGGCGGACGCGGCCTCGCAGCAAGGAAGATCCGTGGGAGGCCAAGGCACGGGACCGAGCTCGGATCCTGCACGCAGGTTGAAGCACCGGGGCGCGAACGCCGCGCAGGCGCGCGCATCCTGCACCGCCGGCCAGCACGAGGCCGACCAACGGCGAGAGCAGACCACGCCCGCGCTAAACGCCCGCACTTACCGGCACCCCTACGGCACTCACCTCGCCCAGGCCCGGCACGTTAGCGCTGACCCACTTCCCGACCAAGCCCGACACGCCCCGATCCTCAGAGCCAATCCTTATCCCGAAGTTACGGATCCAATTTGCCGACTTCCCTTACCTACATTATTCTATCGACTAGAGGCTCTTCACCTTGGAGACCTGCTGCGGATATGGGTACGAACCGGCGCGACACCTCCACGTGGCCCTCTCCCGGATTTTCAAGGTCCGAGGGGAAGATCGGGACACCGCCGCAACTGCGGTGCTCTTCGCGTTCCAAACCCTATCTCCCTGCTAGAGGATTCCAGGGAACTCGAACGCTCATGCAGAAAAGAAAACTCTTCCCCGATCTCCCGACGGCGTCTCCGGGTCCTTTTGGGTTACCCCGACGAGCATCTCTAAAAGAGGGGCCCGACTTGTATCGGTTCCGCTGCCGGGTTCCGGAATAGGAACCGGATTCCCTTTCGCCCAACGGGGGCCAGCACAAAGCGCATCATGCTATGACGGCCCCCATCAACATCGGATTTCTCCTAGGGCTTAGGATCGACTGACTCGTGTGCAACGGCTGTTCACACGAAACCCTTCTCCGCGTCAGCCCTCCAGGGCCTCGCTGGAGTATTTGCTACTACCACCAAGATCTGCACCGACGGCGGCTCCAGGCAGGCTCACGCCCAGACCCTTCTGCGCCCACCGCCGCGACCCTCCTACTCGTCAGGGCTTCGCGGCCGGCCGCAAGGACCGGCCATGACTGCCAGACTGACGGCCGAGTATAGGCACGACGCTTCAGCGCCATCCATTTTCAGGGCTAGTTGCTTCGGCAGGTGAGTTGTTACACACTCCTTAGCGGATTCCGACTTCCATGGCCACCGTCCTGCTGTCTTAAGCAACCAACGCCTTTCATGGTTTCCCATGAGCGTCGATTCGGGCGCCTTAACTCGGCGTTTGGTTCATCCCACAGCGCCAGTTCTGCTTACCAAAAGTGGCCCACTTGGCACTCCGATCCGAGTCGTTTGCTCGCGGCTTCAGCATATCAAGCAAGCCGGAGATCTCACCCATTTAAAGTTTGAGAATAGGTTGAGGTCGTTTCGGCCCCAAGGCCTCTAATCATTCGCTTTACCGGATGAGACTCGTACGAGCACCAGCTATCCTGAGGGAAACTTCGGAGGGAACCAGCTACTAGATGGTTCGATTAGTCTTTCGCCCCTATACCCAGCTCCGACGATCGATTTGCACGTCAGAATCGCTACGGACCTCCATCAGGGTTTCCCCTGACTTCGTCCTGGCCAGGCATAGTTCACCATCTTTCGGGTCCCAACGTGTACGCTCTAGGTGCGCCTCACCTCGCAATGAGGACGAGACGCCCCGGGAGTGCGGAGGCCGCCGCCCCGTGAAGGGCGGGGAAGCCCCATCCTCCCTCGGCCCGCGCAAGGCGAGACCTTCACTTTCATTACGCCTTTAGGTTTCGTACAGCCCAATGACTCGCGCACATGTTAGACTCCTTGGTCCGTGTTTCAAGACGGGTCGTGAAATTGTCCAAAGCTGAAGCGCCGCTGACGGGAGCGATTATTCCGCCCGAGAGCATCCCGAGCCAACAGCGGCGCGGG
>NW_026047727.1:52500-57500 GCF_023864345.2 Schistocerca serialis cubense | reverse complement strand
CCGAAAACCAACAAAATAGAACCGAGGTCTTATTCCATTATTCCATGCACACAGTATTCAGGCGGGCTTGCCTGCTTTAAGCACTCTAATTTGTTCAAAGTAAACGTGCCGGCCCACCGAGACACTCAATAAAGAGCACCCTGGTAGGATTTCAACGGGGTCCGCCTCGGGACGCACGAGCACGCACGAGGCGGTCGCACGCCTTCGGCTCGCCCCACCGGCAGGACGTCCCACGATACATGCCAGTTAAACACCGACGGGCGGTGAACCAACAGCGTGGGACACAAATCCAACTACGAGCTTTTTAACCGCAACAACTTTAATATACGCTATTGGAGCTGGAATTACCGCGGCTGCTGGCACCAGACTTGCCCTCCAATAGATACTCGTTAAAGGATTTAAAGTGTACTCATTCCGATTACGGGGCCTCGGATGAGTCCCGTATCGTTATTTTTCGTCACTACCTCCCCGTGCCGGGAGTGGGTAATTTGCGCGCCTGCTGCCTTCCTTGGATGTGGTAGCCGTTTCTCAGGCTCCCTCTCCGGAATCGAACCCTGATTCCCCGTTACCCGTTACAACCATGGTAGGCGCAGAACCTACCATCGACAGTTGATAAGGCAGACATTTGAAAGATGCGTCGCCGGTACGAGGACCGTGCGATCAGCCCAAAGTTATTCAGAGTCACCAAGGCAAACGGACCGGACGAGCCGACCGATTGGTTTTGATCTAATAAAAGCGTCCCTTCCATCTCTGGTCGGGACTCTGTTTGCATGTATTAGCTCTAGAATTACCACAGTTATCCAAGTAACGTGGGTACGATCTAAGGAACCATAACTGATTTAATGAGCCATTCGCGGTTTCACCTTAATGCGGCTTGTACTGAGACATGCATGGCTTAATCTTTGAGACAAGCATATGACTACTGGCAGGATCAACCAGGGAGCTGCGTCAACTAGAGCTGAGCAGCCGGCCGCCCGGGAGTGTGTCCCGGGGGCCCGCGCGAACACGCAAGCGTCCGCTCAATTATTCTGCAAACAGGAGGAGGCTGAGCTCCCCTGCACAACACACCTCGAAACCCTCTCAGGTCCCGGCGGCGCGCAGCGCCGTCCTAAGTACTTGGTCGGGTTCGAGAGAGGCGCAATCGCCCGGAGTTAGGCGAGTAGACGCTTTAGGTGCGACCACCCGTGCTCCCAACTGAGCTTGCCGCTGCCGACAGAGGCCCGGGAGCGTGCTGTCGTGGCATTGCCGGCGGGAGACAACACGCGCCACCTACGGTGACCGGCAGCTCCAACGCCAGCGCCACAGAAGGACAAAAGCCCCACTTGGGTGCCGAAGCGAACTCTCCCAGCACAGCGCACGCGCCAACACGTCCGCACAGCTGCGATACAAACCACCTGCGAGAACCGCTGGGGCGACCGAGCAGCAGACGGCGTCGCGGCGCCGAGCGCCGGGCGGCGGCGCATCCTCAGCGCACACAGTCCTCAATCGGACCAGCACACTGCAGATGGCCACCGCGCTTCGCACCGGGCCCGCGAGGACCTACTTTGGCCGCAAGGCGCCGCGAGCAGGGGGCGCCGGCGCGCAGCTGCGCCGCCTGCCGCGTCCGTCGGCCGGCGCGCCTGCCACTGGCCGCCCCCACCAGCCGGCTGTAGCGCGTGCGCCCACGCACCGCGCTGCCAGCACGCCGGGCGGCCCCCCCTCACCGGCCGGGGACGGTCCCACCCAGCCACCGCCGCGTATCGCCTCACACCCAGATCCCCTTTCGCGTTCGTGGGCATGGTGGGTCCCCTTTCACGTTCGTGGGCATGGTGGGTATCCCTGAAACAACCGGTTAATAGCTCGACCGATCGTCGCCAACACTGATTCACCTCTAGCGAGAACAACCGCACCACAACGGGTTACCTGTTGTTCATTTGCGTAACGTCACCAGCAAACGTAGACGTCCATCGCCATTTGCAACGAGTATTGCATGCCTGTGTCAGGTGTCACAACACACTACGTCTGCCCACATAGACGCAACAACATGTGCACGCCTCGAGAACACGTGGAAGGTAGCCCCCGTACGTATGCGGTGTCCATTGCGCGAACGACTGTCAGCCGGCCTCTGCAGGATGTCGCAGATGTGGAACGCGGTGCAACATGCTATCACGGTGTGTGAGAAGAGACGACTACGTCCGAATACACGCTCCACTACATCAACAGACTGCTCATGCTGATCGCCATCCAGGGCGTCCGTTCCTCCCACACGTCTGAATGGCGTACCACACTGCAATCCAGCTCTTATAGGGAGACGACACGTAGCTGCGTGCACAATATTTGGACTGTATGGTCTGCCGTTGCTAGGCGCAGTCGTCGTACGGTCACACATGTGCCACGATGTATCATTCAGTACATACGGACCAATGTGCAGTACAGTTTGTGGGTTTTGCGTACATCGGCGGACAGGTGACAGGCCGTACCACAACGTAGGCTGAGTACGTCGGCATGCGAAGGGCATTGAACATGCAAACTTCTCAACGACCAGCTTGCGAAGGCAGGGGGGAAGGGGGGGGGGGCATGTACGTCCTGCTGCTATCCACATTACAGTGTATAGCAGGAGCATGTGGAAAGTCAGCAACACCTGCAAGGTGTTTAACATGACGCGATACACAGGGGACCGGGCAGTGCGAATAGCGAACTATATTGCGAGGGTTGCGGTTAGGCAACACTACACTAATTTAACGAGTTGCATAACAATTACAGAGCAGGTTCAGCGACAACGTGCGTCAGGTTAAGGCGCAATATAGGTTAGGTTGAGGCACAATATAGGTTAGGTTAAGGCACAACATGGGTTACGTTAAGGCACAAATTGGGTTACGTTAAGGCACAACATGGGTTACGTTAAGGCACAACATGGGTTACGTTAAGGCACAAATTAGGTTACGTTAAGGCACAAATTAGGTTACGTTAAGGCACAAATTAGGTTACGTTAAGGCACAAATTAGGTTACGTTAAGGCACAAATTAGGTTACGTTAAGGCACAAATTAGGTTACGTTAAGGCACAAATTAGGTTACGTTAAGGCACAAATTAGGTTACGTTAAGGCACAAATTAGGTTACGTTAAGGCACAAATTAGGTTACGTTAAGGCACAAATTAGGTTACGTTAAGGCACAAATTAGGTTACGTTAAGGCACAAATTAGGTTACGTTAAGGCACAAATTAGGTTACGTTAAGGTACAATATGGGTTAGGTTAAGGTACAATATGGGTTAGGTTAAGGTACAATATGGGTTAGGTTAAGGTACAATATGGGTTAGGTTAAGGTACAATATGGGTTAGGTTAAGGCACAACGTAGGTTAGGTTAAGGCACAACGTAGGTTAGGTTAAGGCACAACATAGGTTAGGTTAAGGCACAACATAGGTTAGGTTAAGGCACAACATAGGTTAGGTTAAGGCACAACATAGGTTAGGTTAAGGCACAACATAGGTTAGGTTAAGGCACAACATAGGTTAGGTTAAGGCACAACATAGGTTAGGTTAAGGCACAACATAGGTTAGGTTAAGGCACAACATAGGTTAGGTTAAGGCACAACATAGGTTAGGTTAAGGCACAACGTAGGTTAGGTTAAGGCACAACGTAGGTTAGGTTAAGGCACAACGTAGGTTAGGTTAAGGCACAACGTAGGTTAGGTTAAGGCACAACGTAGGTTAGGTTAAGGCACAACGTAGGTTAGGTTAAGGCACAACGTAGGTTAGGTTAAGGCACAACGTAGGTTAGGTTAAGGCACAACGTAGGTTAGGTTAAGGCACAACGTAGGTTAGGTTAAGGCACAACATAGGTTAGGTTAAGGCACAACATAGGTTAGGTTAAGGCACAACATAGGTTAGGTTAAGGCACAACATAGGTTAGGTTAAGGCACAACATAGGTTAGGTTAAGGCACAACATAGGTTAGGTTAAGGCACAACATAGGTTAGGTTAAGGCACAACATAGGTTAGGTTAAGGCACAACATAGGTTAGGTTAAGGCACAACATAGGTTAGGTTAAGGCACAACATAGGTTAGGTTAAGGCACAACATAGGTTAGGTTAAGGCACAACATAGGTTAGGTTAAGGCACAACATAGGTTAGGTTAAGGCACAACATAGGTTAGGTTAAGGCACAACATAGGTTAGGTTAAGGCACAACGTAGGTTAGGTTAAGGCACAATGTAGGTTAGGTTAAGGCACAACGTAGGTTAGGTTAAGGCACAACGTAGGTTAGGTTAAGGCACAACGTAGGTTAGGTTAAGGCACAACGTAGGTTAGGTTAAGGCACAACGTAGGTTAGGTTAAGGCACAACGTAGGTTAGGTTAAGGTACAACGTAGGTTAGGTTAAGGTACAACGTAGGTTAGGTTAAGGTACAACGTAGGTTAGGTTAAGGTACAACGTAGGTTAGGTTAAGGTACAACGTAGGTTAGGTTAAGGTACAACGTAGGTTAGGTTAAGGTACAACGTAGGTTAGGTTAAGGTACAACGTAGGTTAGGTTAAGGTACAACGTAGGTTAGGTTAAGGTACAACGTAGGTTAGGTTAAGGTACAACGTAGGTTAGGTGAAGGCGCAATGTAGGTTAGGTTAAGGTACGATATACCTTAGGTTAAGGTACAATATCGCTTAGGTTAAGGTACAATATAGCTTAGGTTAAGGTACACGTTGTAGGGAAAGGTGTATTTTGGGGGGGGAGGGGGCGGCAGGTTCGTTGATAGTGATTATCGTAAGTGCATGCCTGCGGGATCATCCGATTTGTCACGTCAGGATGCACTTGTGGCTCATGACAGGCGGCGCTCCGATTCCAAGGTTGTGGCAGATCTGTGTCTTTCATTCCTGCCATTGTTTGTGTACTGTGACAGGAGGCAGTATTGTGATGTTGGGTGCACCCCTGTGTAGGACATGTGTGGGTGTTCGTGGCTTAGCTGAGCAATGGCGGATGTCGGAAGGGTGGGATATTCTGTTTTCTGGGTGGACCTCCCGGTCTGGTT
>NW_026047727.1:32500-42500 GCF_023864345.2 Schistocerca serialis cubense | reverse complement strand
CCAGGGAGCTGCGTCAACTAGAGCTGAGCAGCCGGCCGCCCGGGAGTGTGTCCCGGGGGCCCGCGCGAACACGCAAGCGTCCGCTCAATTATTCTGCAAACAGGAGGAGGCTGAGCTCCCCTGCACAACACACCTCGAAACCCTCTCAGGTCCCGGCGGCGCGCAGCGCCGTCCTAAGTACTTGGTCGGGTTCGAGAGAGGCGCAATCGCCCGGAGTTAGGCGAGTAGACGCTTTAGGTGCGACCACCCGTGCTCCCAACTGAGCTTGCCGCTGCCGACAGAGGCCCGGGAGCGTGCTGTCGTGGCATTGCCGGCGGGAGACAACACGCGCCACCTACGGTGACCGGCAGCTCCAACGCCAGCGCCACAGAAGGACAAAAGCCCCACTTGGGTGCCGAAGCGAACTCTCCCAGCACAGCGCACGCGCCAACACGTCCGCACAGCTGCGATACAAACCACCTGCGAGAACCGCTGGGGCGACCGAGCAGCAGACGGCGTCGCGGCGCCGAGCGCCGGGCGGCGGCGCATCCTCAGCGCACACAGTCCTCAATCGGACCAGCACACTGCAGATGGCCACCGCACTTCGCACCGGGCCCGCGAGGACCTACTTTGGCCGCAAGGCGCCGCGAGCAGGGGGCGCCGGCGCGCAGCTGCGCCGCCTGCCGCGTCCGTCGGCCGGCGCGCCTGCCACTGGCCGCCCCCACCAGCCGGCTGTAGCGCGTGCGCCCACGCACCGCGCTGCCAGCACGCCGGGCGGCCCCCCCTCACCGGCCGGGGACGGTCCCACCCAGCCACCGCCGCGTATCGCCTCACACCCAGATCCCCTTTCGCGTTCGTGGGCATGGTGGGTCCCCTTTCACGTTCGTGGGCATGGTGGGTATCCCTGAAACAACCGGTTAATAGCTCGACCGATCGTCGCCAACACTGATTCACCTCTAGCGAGAACAACCGCACCACAACGGGTTACCTGTTGTTCATTTGCGTAACGTCACCAGCAAACGTAGACGTCCATCGCCATTTGCAACGAGTATTGCATGCCTGTGTCAGGTGTCACAACACACTACGTCTGCCCACATAGACGCAACAACATGTGCACGCCTCGAGAACACGTGGAAGGTAGCCCCCGTACGTATGCGGTGTCCATTGCGCGAACGACTGTCAGCCGGCCTCTGCAGGATGTCGCAGATGTGGAACGCGGTGCAACATGCTATCACGGTGTGTGAGAAGAGACGACTACGTCCGAATACACGCTCCACTACATCAACAGACTGCTCATGCTGATCGCCATCCAGGGCGTCCGTTCCTCCCACACGTCTGAATGGCGTACCACACTGCAATCCAGCTCTTATAGGGAGACGACACGTAGCTGCGTGCACAATATTTGGACTGTATGGTCTGCCGTTGCTAGGCGCAGTCGTCGTACGGTCACACATGTGCCACGATGTATCATTCAGTACATACGGACCAATGTGCAGTACAGTTTGTGGGTTTTGCGTACATCGGCGGACAGGTGACAGGCCGTACCACAACGTAGGCTGAGTACGTCGGCATGCGAAGGGCATTGAACATGCAAACTTCTCAACGACCAGCTTGCGAAGGCAGGGGGGAAGGGGGGGGGGCATGTACGTCCTGCTGCTATCCACATTACAGTGTATAGCAGGAGCATGTGGAAAGTCAGCAACACCTGCAAGGTGTTTAACATGACGCGATACACAGGGGACCGGGCAGTGCGAATAGCGAACTATATTGCGAGGGTTGCGGTTAGGCAACACTACACTAATTTAACGAGTTGCATAACAATTACAGAGCAGGTTCAGCGACAACGTGCGTCAGGTTAAGGCGCAATATAGGTTAGGTTGAGGCACAATATAGGTTAGGTTAAGGCACAACATGGGTTACGTTAAGGCACAAATTGGGTTACGTTAAGGCACAACATGGGTTACGTTAAGGCACAACATGGGTTACGTTAAGGCACAAATTAGGTTACGTTAAGGCACAAATTAGGTTACGTTAAGGCACAAATTAGGTTACGTTAAGGCACAAATTAGGTTACGTTAAGGCACAAATTAGGTTACGTTAAGGCACAAATTAGGTTACGTTAAGGCACAAATTAGGTTACGTTAAGGCACAAATTAGGTTACGTTAAGGCACAAATTAGGTTACGTTAAGGCACAAATTAGGTTACGTTAAGGCACAAATTAGGTTACGTTAAGGCACAAATTAGGTTACGTTAAGGCACAAATTAGGTTACGTTAAGGCACAAATTAGGTTACGTTAAGGCACAAATTAGGTTACGTTAAGGCACAAATTAGGTTACGTTAAGGTACAATATGGGTTAGGTTAAGGTACAATATGGGTTAGGTTAAGGTACAATATGGGTTAGGTTAAGGTACAATATGGGTTAGGTTAAGGTACAATATGGGTTAGGTTAAGGCACAACGTAGGTTAGGTTAAGGCACAACGTAGGTTAGGTTAAGGCACAACATAGGTTAGGTTAAGGCACAACATAGGTTAGGTTAAGGCACAACATAGGTTAGGTTAAGGCACAACATAGGTTAGGTTAAGGCACAACATAGGTTAGGTTAAGGCACAACATAGGTTAGGTTAAGGCACAACATAGGTTAGGTTAAGGCACAACATAGGTTAGGTTAAGGCACAACATAGGTTAGGTTAAGGCACAACATAGGTTAGGTTAAGGCACAACATAGGTTAGGTTAAGGCACAACGTAGGTTAGGTTAAGGCACAACGTAGGTTAGGTTAAGGCACAACGTAGGTTAGGTTAAGGCACAACGTAGGTTAGGTTAAGGCACAACGTAGGTTAGGTTAAGGCACAACGTAGGTTAGGTTAAGGCACAACGTAGGTTAGGTTAAGGCACAACGTAGGTTAGGTTAAGGCACAACGTAGGTTAGGTTAAGGCACAACGTAGGTTAGGTTAAGGCACAACGTAGGTTAGGTTAAGGCACAACGTAGGTTAGGTTAAGGCACAACATAGGTTAGGTTAAGGCACAACATAGGTTAGGTTAAGGCACAACATAGGTTAGGTTAAGGCACAACATAGGTTAGGTTAAGGCACAACATAGGTTAGGTTAAGGCACAACATAGGTTAGGTTAAGGCACAACATAGGTTAGGTTAAGGCACAACATAGGTTAGGTTAAGGCACAACATAGGTTAGGTTAAGGCACAACATAGGTTAGGTTAAGGCACAACATAGGTTAGGTTAAGGCACAACATAGGTTAGGTTAAGGCACAACATAGGTTAGGTTAAGGCACAACATAGGTTAGGTTAAGGCACAACATAGGTTAGGTTAAGGCACAACGTAGGTTAGGTTAAGGCACAACGTAGGTTAGGTTAAGGCACAACGTAGGTTAGGTTAAGGCACAACGTAGGTTAGGTTAAGGCACAACGTAGGTTAGGTTAAGGCACAACGTAGGTTAGGTTAAGGCACAACGTAGGTTAGGTTAAGGCACAACGTAGGTTAGGTTAAGGCACAACGTAGGTTAGGTTAAGGTACAACGTAGGTTAGGTTAAGGTACAACGTAGGTTAGGTTAAGGTACAACGTAGGTTAGGTTAAGGTACAACGTAGGTTAGGTTAAGGTACAACGTAGGTTAGGTTAAGGTACAACGTAGGTTAGGTTAAGGTACAACGTAGGTTAGGTTAAGGTACAACGTAGGTTAGGTTAAGGTACAACGTAGGTTAGGTTAAGGTACAACGTAGGTTAGGTGAAGGCGCAATGTAGGTTAGGTTAAGGTACGATATACCTTAGGTTAAGGTACAATATCGCTTAGGTTAAGGTACAATATAGCTTAGGTTAAGGTACACGTTGTAGGGAAAGGTGTATTTTGGGGGGGGAGGGGGCGGCAGGTTCGTTGATAGTGATTATCGTAAGTGCATGCCTGCGGGATCATCCGATTTGTCACGTCAGGATGCACTTGTGGCTCATGACAGGCGGCGCTCCGATTCCAAGGTTGTGGCAGATCTGTGTCTTTCATTCCTGCCATTGTTTGTGTACTGTGACAGGAGGCAGTATTGTGATGTTGGGTGCACCCCTGTGTAGGACATGTGTGGGTGTTCGTGGCTTAGCTGAGCAATGGCGGATGTCGGAAGGGTGGGATATTCTGTTTTCTGGGTGGACCTCCCGGTCTGGTTATGATAGTGTGGATTGTGTAATGTGGCGGAGAGGATGCACCGGATGTTCTTCCATGCTGGTGGTTAGATATTGTGTGTGTGCCTGTTAGAGGCAGAGAGTAGTGTGTGATAGTGTCTGGCTGACGTGTGGTTCTCATTGTGTGCAGAGTCTTTCAGCATGTATAGGGACGGTTGTATATATTATCTGTATTCTGATGGCTCTGCATCTATTACTAATCAGTGCCGTGTATACGGTTACTCTGGTTCCAGTCGAAACTGTTCTATCTCTGTACATTAGTGACACTGCGGCTCCACTATGTTGCCGCCCCTGTCGGCCGTTTCCCCCAGTGTGTGGCTAATGATTATCAGCAATCAGTCTATTAGTCAATACCGGTAGTGTGACGACGTGAAATGTCCGGGATGGGGGAAGCTACACGCTTCCCGTGGGTCAGGGCCTAGAAAGACTCTTCCCACGCAGGAGGCTCGGACTGTCATTACTCTTCCGAGAAATATATTTGCCCAGCGTTTTTTGCGACTGCGAGTGCGACGCGTACGAGTACCGACATGGATGGGGCGCTTCCTAGCTGATCGCTCAGCATCGGAGAAATATATTTGCCCAACGTTTTTTGCGACTGCGAGTGCAACGCCCAAGGGTACCGACGTGGATGGGGCGCTTCCTAGCTGATCGCTCGGCATGGGAATCCGTACAGTGAGCAATGCGATCGCGTCTGTAGCTTGTACGTGGTACAGCTCGCAGCTCATGTATAGGGACATTTTTTTTTTTTTTTTTTTTTTTTTTTTTTTTTTTTTTTTTCATTTAAACACTACAGAGTAGCCCACCACCTGGGTTACTAAGGTGGGCCGTGTGCTACTTAAAACAAGTAACAAGCCAGGCAGTATTTGGTCTCTTAGCCGAAATGGCTCCTTGCAAGTTATGTCAGCTTGACAAGTCCCCATTCCGTTACCGTCCCTGCCACGTGGAGGCGGACCTTTTCTAGTGTTTCTGCCCTGGCTGTTGCTCTGTGTGTTCGTACACTAATTATTACAATGTGTGACGTTTATATGCAAGCTAATTGATAAAAATAATATAATTATTTAAGTATAAAAGAAATAACAAATAAAATATAAAAAGAAATAAACACAAAAGAGGACAAAGGAAAGAGAAATTCTACACTATAAGGTGTCTACAAGAGAACCAGGGTCTCACTGCTACATTTTTGAGTACAGTTTACACATATGTCCAAAATTTAAAGTAGGCTAAATTCATATATGTAAGATTATAGTGATATTAGGATTTTACATGAAACATGGTAGCATAATAAATATTAAAATATCTTGCATACACAATCTTAGATACAAGAAAAATTTGATTAAAGTATGAGATAACATACTAATTAACAATTTTAGAAATAGGTGAATCTCAAAGTTAATATAATTACTAAAAGAAATATGATTATACTTAAAATTAAGAAAATAAATATCTGATTTCTCTCACATGCATCTCCTGAATACGAAGGCAATATATATGCCTGTAGACTGTCCATAAACTAAATTCCTCTATATAACAATAAAAATTAGATTACAAAGACAGAAAAACAATATTAATATATCATAAGAGCTAGAAAACTATATAGACAAATCAGAAGTATGTTGCATGGAAGTTTAAATTATAATAACTTGAATGTAAAATTACTTAAATTAATACATATAAATCCAGAATATGTAGCAAGACAAGCGACAAGGTTGCGAGCCAGGACGGGGAATCTGCATAAGTGTCCAATAAGATCTCTGATGCTCTATAAGACAAAGCTGGGAACCTTCAGTGTCTACATCCATATAGTATTGATCAACACCGTCCATCAGAATTAATCCATATCTGTAGTATTGTCTGTGTCACTGTCAGAGCTTGTATCTTCCCAAGTCATGTGTTGAGGTTCTGTCTCTGTCTGTATTCTTGTTCTGTCAGTGGGATGTTGCTTTTTATAGATATCAAGCAGTGTCGTTGACACTGAGTCAGCCAGACTATTTATAGTGTTCCATTTATCTGGGTCCCGGAGGACCGCACTGACCTCATCATCTCTTATTGCAGGTCGTTCATGGTCGAGTAGATCACACCTTAGCACAACATGTTCAGGCGTTCCAAGAATGCCACATGTGCAAATCTCTGTAGGCCTTACTCCCATACGGTGTAGGTGTGTTGGATAAGGTCCGTGCCCAGTCAGGTAGTGAACCATACCACGACTTGACTCCACATGTTTTAGTTTTAACCTCTCAACTACATTTGGAAAAAAGGAAAACACACGCCGCCCTTTATCTGATGTCTCCCATTCTCTTTGCCACATGTCTAACTTCCATTTGTGTAGCTGTTGCTTGGTTTGTATGTTTTCTCCTGTTATTTGGAAAACCGTTTCGAGGTCACCATTTTTCAGCCAATATAAGGCAGCTCTACAACGAATAGTAAGATCTATTGGGCATGTTCCTAGGACCACATACAGGGCTTCGACAGGTGTTGTGCTAAACGCTCCCGACATCCTAAGTAGAACACTTCTTTGCCCTCTCCTGACTATTGTTTTATAAGTTACCAAGCATAGACGATGTGCCCAGGCACTTGCTGCAAAACATGCGATAGACTCAAATAATGCCGTGTGATACATCCGCATCATCATTAATGGTAATCTGAACTGCACTGAGTTTAATCTCGCAAGTTTATGCATAATTTTAGCAGCTTTGTCCACAGTGCGCTGTATGTGTTCTTTAAAGGAGAGCCGTTCATCTAAGTGGAGTCCTAAATATCTTGCTACCTGCTTCCTTTGTATATTAATGTTATTGAATTTTATGCTAGGATTTCGCTGGAGTATTCCCTTGAGCAATAAATAAACTGTTTTATTTCCTGCTATTTTCAATTTGTTTCGATTACACCAGTGATTAATCATCTGTAGTATTAAAGTACACTTATTTTCCAATTGCAGTCTAGATGGTGCAGAAGCAACGACCAAAAGATCATCTGCATAGCCAACAACACCTTCTACAAGTGTGTCCCTATCCAAGATGTCCAATAGTGGCTCAATTGCTATATCCCAAAAGATGGGACCACAGATTGATCCCTGTGGACATCCCTTGGTTACTCTCTTAACCACCTTCTGTGTTCCTGCTTTCCATTCGACAATTCTTCCCCTACAATAGTCCATAAAACTAGAATACAGAGCATTAGGTAGTCGAATTTCCCGTAGTCTAGCAAATAGTGACGGCCACCAGAGATTATCAAAAGCTCCGGCGATATCAATGAGTATAGCGACCGCATATTTCTCCGTCGTATTCCCCACAATTTGCAGGGCGCGGTTTATGGCGTCATCTATCGATTTGTGTTCTCTAAATCCAAATTGGTGGGGAGTTAGACCATAAAGGCGCCTATGTGCCTGTAGTCTGTCACACAGGAGCCTCTCCTGCACCTTTGCAAGTGTGTTCAGGAGACAGATAGGTCTATAGGATTTCGGGTCAGTTGGATCCCTATCTTCAGACTTTTTAATAATGACTGCATTAGCCATTTTCCAGAGTGTAGGGATTCTTCCTTGTAGTAGGGCTTCATTAAAAAGGTCAGTTAAATACGGGGTGATCAGTATACTGGCATTCTTCAATGTTTCTGTGTATATTCCATCAGGACCTGGCGCCTTCCTATTTTTGAGTTTATCTATTGCTAGGGCTACCTCTTCCTGCGAGAAAGGGAGTATGACATCCTGATTTACATATGCAGATTCCATTCCGTCACGTAAGTCACGATGATGTCGCTCGTCCTCTATGTATGAGTCATCTGGTAGAAGCTTATTTAGGAGATACTCTGCTGAGCATCTCCAGCCACTTGTCATGGTTCCGTCTGTTCGTTTTAACGTTGACATCACCATCGGGGTTTTAATACGATCAGTCAGTAATTTAAATGGTTGTCCCCATATATCTTTCTGTAGATTCGTTTTAACAAAGTCAGTCCAATACTTATGTCTGGTTTTACAGAGTTCAGTTTTATACTTTAGTTTTGCATTCCGGTACTGATCCAGTCTAAGCTGTCGTTCTTGGGCTGATGTAGCCCTCTGATAGTACTTTCTCTTATTCCGCGAATCTTTCCGTAGACGAGTCAGTTCAACTGTCCAAGATCGTTGATACCTCCGCTTAGCCCTGGCCAGTGGGATGGCACTCTTTTGTGCCTTTTGCAGGACATCTGTCAAAGCATGTGTTTTAAAATCTATACTACCTTGGGTAGTATACAATACTGATTCTTCTATTACATTTCTTAATTTGTTCCAGTCTGCCCTACCAAAAGCTAGATACTGTTGTTGTGTCTGAGTATTTTGAGTGTTTCTATAATTGTCTGTGTAGATAATAATAACATTGTGATCACTGTGTGTGGCCCCATCCATGACTTCCCACATATATATATGTGGTAAGGAAATATCATTTGCCAAGGAAATATCAATATTACTTTGGCCACCAGCATGACCACGAAAGGTTGGAGGTTGTCCTGCTCTGTTTAATGGGAATAAATTACATTCGTTTATTACATCCTCGACCATATGTCCTCTAACATCTGTCCTATCAGCATGCCATATGGTTGACCGTGCATTTATGTCTGCTAATATAAGCAATCTTTTCCCTTGTGAAAACCGTGCAATATCTCGCATTTTTTCGATAAAGGGATCAATTTCATATGAGTATTGGGCATATATAGATGAAATTATCCATGTATCACACCCGTGTACAATCTCTACTGTAGCAATGTGTTCTGTACAGAGCTGAGATATTCTTGTCACAGTCAAATTAGGGTTAACCAGCACTATTGCTGCCTTCGCATTTTGAGTTCCCACAATTGTGGTGAGTTGCACCGATAGGCCAGTAACTTTGCCACCCCGCATGTGTGGCTCTTGCAGGCAAGCTATATCGACATGTATTTCGTCTATTAACCTGTTAAGTTCCATGCCTACATGGGTACTTCCCATACAGTTGAGTAGAATTATCGTCATTTCTTTATTATGGCTAGCATTAGATGGCTGTGTAAATACTTCCGTGACGGGTTGGGGGTGTACTGTCTCGCGATTTAAGTTACAGTTCATGTTAGTGAGCATCATTCACTATATCGTAGTCTGTACGTTCAATTTGTCTTTCATAGAGCATTTTATATGTTTGACATTCAGGCCCCCCTGCCTTGTCGCAGACCTTGTTCCTATACTTGCACGGAATACATCCAATTTCTGTCTCCTCTTTACAGTCAATTTTCTTATGCCCTGTCTTGGCACACCTTCCACACACCTGCATCTTATCACATCGTTTAGTGGAGTGTCCAAGACCCCAGCAATTAAAGCATTTCTGTACACCTACGAAATCTCTAATATTTAATGCTTCAAACTGGATGTACACCCTATCATTCAGTAATAGCTGCTGACGAATTTTTGGTGATACCTCAAGGACATTGTTTACTGTACGTTTCCCTCGTGGTCCCGTTTTGAACTTAATTGAAACACCCTCACTGAATTCTTCCCTTGAAATGTACTCACTTAGATTGATTTGATACAACTCTTCGAGAAATTCCTCATCAGTTAGAGTTGTTGGTACTTGATACACAGCAAGCAGTGGCCTAAATTTTCTAGGTTCCTCACATCTGATATTCTGAAGCAATGCTGTCTTTTCCATTATTTTTATTTTATCTGCTTGTGTTTCTGTCTCCAAAATTACAGTGTTTGCCGTCGATCTTATTGCCTTTATTTTAACTTTGTCCTGTTTCGGATTTATTGTCTTTGTTACCACTTCCCTTATTGTTTTAGCATCTGTATTATTATCCGACTTAAAAAAGAGGGTGCTAGTCTGTTTCGCTTTCATTTGACTA
>NW_026047727.1:25000-27500 GCF_023864345.2 Schistocerca serialis cubense | reverse complement strand
CCGCACCCAGTCCTTGCATCTTCGCCAATCTTCTCCTGCGAAGAAGAGGGCCCAGCCAGCGGGCTGCAGGCACCCCCAAGCCCCCATGAGAGATGGGGGCGTGGAAGTAACCGACCGGCGTATCTGCTGGCAGGTGCAGCCAAGATCGAAGGGCTGCACGAACACAGACGTCAAGGGAAGAGAGGGCCCCAAGACGAGTCCTCCCCAGGGCGAGGCCATGGAAAATACCCGGGAGGATGACAGAACGAAGGGCAAAAAGCCGCTGCTGAGGTTTGAGTGGTGCACGCTTGATGATGTCCAACTGCTTCTCGACCTCCCGCCGGGGATGAAAAAGACTGCGTCCGCACGTGGAAAATTGCAGGCCTAGATACTTGAAAGTATCTCCCATCGCCAGTGCTGGGATGTTGTTCCCCCCAGCACGAAAGATGACAGTCTCGTCGACCTTGGTTTTCTTCTCCCGGCCTGATGAGACAAGGGCGAGAGAGAAACACTTCCGTGGGTTGACCTCGAGCCCGAGATCCCCCAGGGCCGACGTGGCGATGGTGAGAAGTTCCTGCAATCCATCACGAGTCTCGGCGAACAGCAGGAGGTCATCAGCGAATGCAGCCGCATTTATCCGCCGTCCAAGAATGCGTGCACCAATATGAGCAGGCAGACGAGACAAGAGAATGTCAATGGACATGTTGAAGAGAATAGGAGACAGCGGGTCACCCTGCCGGACACCCCTCGAAGGCCGCACTAGATCTGACGACTTCCCATCCGCGCAGATAACCGTCGATCCCGCCTCATAGCATCCCTGGATGTAGTCAACGAACTCGACCGGCAGACCATGGGCCCTTAGCACAGGACCAAGGGCACCGTGGGCAAGCGAGTCGAAGGCCTTTGACACATCCAGAGATGCCAAGTACAGCGAGCCGGCAGCTCGGCACGCCTGGGTCATCGCCAGATCGAGAAGAAAGGTGTTATGAAGCATCCCATCCTGAGGGATGAAAGCCCGCTGGCGACCGTCCAACACACAGTAGCGCATCAGGCGGCCAACCAGAACCTTGTGAAAGGCTCTGGTCAGCACCGAGCACACTGTGATCGGACGAAAGTCAGCAGGGGATGCTGCGGCGGTCTTCTTGGGCAGCAGGGTTGTTCTGGCCTGAAGGAGTCGGGATGGAAGGGAACGGGAAAGGAGGAGGAAATTAAGGATCTTGAGGAGAACCTCCCGGGGAAGGCGACGCAGTTGCGTCGGCGTGAGGCCGTCAGGACCTGCAGCAGAATTGCGAGGCGGGAGAGCAGCGGTGGCTTCTTCTGCAGAAATGGGAGCCCAGAGGTCACGGAAGGGCACCCTCTTCGAGAATGGCAGCAGCTCATCGGACAGACCCTCCCCACGCGGAGGTCGAGACCTGACACGTGGTGGAGAGAAGAGGTCTGTCCAAAACTCAATCAGCCCTGGGATGGATGGTGGCTGATGCAAGAGTGTGCCATCAAGAAGTCCGTTGATACAGCGTGCTCCGTTCTTCTTGAAAGCACGCTGAACCACCGCATACTCCCATCTCCTGCGTGCACGCTTCCGCTCTGGGGGCTGTTGGTTCCGCACACTCGCAGCTTGGTGGATGGCTGGCTCCCTGCTGCCTACTTCGTCAAGAGCAGACAGCAACATAGCCTGGATTGTTTCACGGCTAGTGGTGGGACCCAGAGCCACGAGATCATCAAGCGAGCGGAATCGGCGGTCTGATTGGGGGAGTTCCGCTACAAATGACCAGATGGCTAGGTCAACATCTTCCCCACAAGGTGGAGACTGTGGCAAAGAATGACTGACTGCAGGCTCGCTAGGAGGACCCCGAAGGCCGCGATCCATGCCAGCAAGCTCGGTGACAAACTTCGCCACCATGTCTTTGTAGGGTTGCGCTCTACGCTGACATTTAATTGACTCCAGCGTACGCTCGGGGAAGGCCTTTGCAAGCTCCTGGTTTAAAAATCTGCAACCCTGGGTGGCAAGAGTCGCTTCTGCATGGGCCAGACGCAGGAGCTCTTCCTGGGACCACCTGGCCTTCTTCCTCTCGGTCTTGATCTCAGCATTAGCAGCAGTCGGATGGGCGCGACGCCGATGGACACCAAGTCCGGTCTTGGTGGAGAAGGACCGCATACAGTCAGGGCAGATGGCGGGGAGCAGCGCTCGACCCGCACCGGTTGGCTGGTTGGCTGGCTCATCAGCTGGCACAGGCGCTCCAGCGGGAGGCCTGGTACCACGTTCGCTTCTATTAGTTGCACCAGCTGTAACAAAGGCAGGGGGGGAGGTAACCCCCAAGCCCGAAAAGCACCCTGCTCTGTCGGTCGGGATACTGGAAAGGTACACCTACGTGAAACCTTTCACAGCACCCTCACGACTCCCGCCACTTGAAGGCCAGAGCTAGGATTTCCCACCGAGAGGCTAATTGAACCATCATCCACCCGACATCACAAGGATGCTGAGGGGTGAATCGAGAGGGTCCATATATTACGCATCAGGTGG
>NW_026047727.1:15000-20000 GCF_023864345.2 Schistocerca serialis cubense | reverse complement strand
TTCGTCACTACCTCCCCGTGCCGGGAGTGGGTAATTTGCGCGCCTGCTGCCTTCCTTGGATGTGGTAGCCGTTTCTCAGGCTCCCTCTCCGGAATCGAACCCTGATTCCCCGTTACCCGTTACAACCATGGTAGGCGCAGAACCTACCATCGACAGTTGATAAGGCAGACATTTGAAAGATGCGTCGCCGGTACGAGGACCGTGCGATCAGCCCAAAGTTATTCAGAGTCACCAAGGCAAACGGACCGGACGAGCCGACCGATTGGTTTTGATCTAATAAAAGCGTCCCTTCCATCTCTGGTCGGGACTCTGTTTGCATGTATTAGCTCTAGAATTACCACAGTTATCCAAGTAACGTGGGTACGATCTAAGGAACCATAACTGATTTAATGAGCCATTCGCGGTTTCACCTTAATGCGGCTTGTACTGAGACATGCATGGCTTAATCTTTGAGACAAGCATATGACTACTGGCAGGATCAACCAGGGAGCTGCGTCAACTAGAGCTGAGCAGCCGGCCGCCCGGGAGTGTGTCCCGGGGGCCCGCGCGAACACGCAAGCGTCCGCTCAATTATTCTGCAAACAGGAGGAGGCTGAGCTCCCCTGCACAACACACCTCGAAACCCTCTCAGGTCCCGGCGGCGCGCAGCGCCGTCCTAAGTACTTGGTCGGGTTCGAGAGAGGCGCAATCGCCCGGAGTTAGGCGAGTAGACGCTTTAGGTGCGACCACCCGTGCTCCCAACTGAGCTTGCCGCTGCCGACAGAGGCCCGGGAGCGTGCTGTCGTGGCATTGCCGGCGGGAGACAACACGCGCCACCTACGGTGACCGGCAGCTCCAACGCCAGCGCCACAGAAGGACAAAAGCCCCACTTGGGTGCCGAAGCGAACTCTCCCAGCACAGCGCACGCGCCAACACGTCCGCACAGCTGCGATACAAACCACCTGCGAGAACCGCTGGGGCGACCGAGCAGCAGACGGCGTCGCGGCGCCGAGCGCCGGGCGGCGGCGCATCCTCAGCGCACACAGTCCTCAATCGGACCAGCACACTGCAGATGGCCACCGCGCTTCGCACCGGGCCCGCGAGGACCTACTTTGGCCGCAAGGCGCCGCGAGCAGGGGGCGCCGGCGCGCAGCTGCGCCGCCTGCCGCGTCCGTCGGCCGGCGCGCCTGCCACTGGCCGCCCCCACCAGCCGGCTGTAGCGCGTGCGCCCACGCACCGCGCTGCCAGCACGCCGGGCGGCCCCCCCTCACCGGCCGGGGACGGTCCCACCCAGCCACCGCCGCGTATCGCCTCACACCCAGATCCCCTTTCGCGTTCGTGGGCATGGTGGGTCCCCTTTCACGTTCGTGGGCATGGTGGGTATCCCTGAAACAACCGGTTAATAGCTCGACCGATCGTCGCCAACACTGATTCACCTCTAGCGAGAACAACCGCACCACAACGGGTTACCTGTTGTTCATTTGCGTAACGTCACCAGCAAACGTAGACGTCCATCGCCATTTGCAACGAGTATTGCATGCCTGTGTCAGGTGTCACAACACACTACGTCTGCCCACATAGACGCAACAACATGTGCACGCCTCGAGAACACGTGGAAGGTAGCCCCCGTACGTATGCGGTGTCCATTGCGCGAACGACTGTCAGCCGGCCTCTGCAGGATGTCGCAGATGTGGAACGCGGTGCAACATGCTATCACGGTGTGTGAGAAGAGACGACTACGTCCGAATACACGCTCCACTACATCAACAGACTGCTCATGCTGATCGCCATCCAGGGCGTCCGTTCCTCCCACACGTCTGAATGGCGTACCACACTGCAATCCAGCTCTTATAGGGAGACGACACGTAGCTGCGTGCACAATATTTGGACTGTATGGTCTGCCGTTGCTAGGCGCAGTCGTCGTACGGTCACACATGTGCCACGATGTATCATTCAGTACATACGGACCAATGTGCAGTACAGTTTGTGGGTTTTGCGTACATCGGCGGACAGGTGACAGGCCGTACCACAACGTAGGCTGAGTACGTCGGCATGCGAAGGGCATTGAACATGCAAACTTCTCAACGACCAGCTTGCGAAGGCAGGGGGGAAGGGGGGGGGGCATGTACGTCCTGCTGCTATCCACATTACAGTGTATAGCAGGAGCATGTGGAAAGTCAGCAACACCTGCAAGGTGTTTAACATGACGCGATACACAGGGGACCGGGCAGTGCGAATAGCGAACTATATTGCGAGGGTTGCGGTTAGGCAACACTACACTAATTTAACGAGTTGCATAACAATTACAGAGCAGGTTCAGCGACAACGTGCGTCAGGTTAAGGCGCAATATAGGTTAGGTTGAGGCACAATATAGGTTAGGTTAAGGCACAACATGGGTTACGTTAAGGCACAAATTGGGTTACGTTAAGGCACAACATGGGTTACGTTAAGGCACAACATGGGTTACGTTAAGGCACAAATTAGGTTACGTTAAGGCACAAATTAGGTTACGTTAAGGCACAAATTAGGTTACGTTAAGGCACAAATTAGGTTACGTTAAGGCACAAATTAGGTTACGTTAAGGCACAAATTAGGTTACGTTAAGGCACAAATTAGGTTACGTTAAGGCACAAATTAGGTTACGTTAAGGCACAAATTAGGTTACGTTAAGGCACAAATTAGGTTACGTTAAGGCACAAATTAGGTTACGTTAAGGCACAAATTAGGTTACGTTAAGGCACAAATTAGGTTACGTTAAGGCACAAATTAGGTTACGTTAAGGCACAAATTAGGTTACGTTAAGGCACAAATTAGGTTACGTTAAGGCACAAATTAGGTTACGTTAAGGTACAATATGGGTTAGGTTAAGGTACAATATGGGTTAGGTTAAGGTACAATATGGGTTAGGTTAAGGTACAATATGGGTTAGGTTAAGGTACAATATGGGTTAGGTTAAGGCACAACGTAGGTTAGGTTAAGGCACAACGTAGGTTAGGTTAAGGCACAACATAGGTTAGGTTAAGGCACAACATAGGTTAGGTTAAGGCACAACATAGGTTAGGTTAAGGCACAACATAGGTTAGGTTAAGGCACAACATAGGTTAGGTTAAGGCACAACATAGGTTAGGTTAAGGCACAACATAGGTTAGGTTAAGGCACAACATAGGTTAGGTTAAGGCACAACATAGGTTAGGTTAAGGCACAACATAGGTTAGGTTAAGGCACAACATAGGTTAGGTTAAGGCACAACGTAGGTTAGGTTAAGGCACAACGTAGGTTAGGTTAAGGCACAACGTAGGTTAGGTTAAGGCACAACGTAGGTTAGGTTAAGGCAC
The DNA here is from genome assembly GCF_023864345.2 of Schistocerca serialis cubense. NCBI lineage: Eukaryota > Metazoa > Arthropoda > Insecta > Orthoptera > Acrididae > Schistocerca > Schistocerca serialis. The sequence goes on along the minus strand of NW_026047727.1, from coordinate 16,685 downwards.
AACGTAGGTTAGGTTAAGGCACAACGTAGGTTAGGTTAAGGCACAACGTAGGTTAGGTTAAGGCACAACGTAGGTTAGGTTAAGGCACAACGTAGGTTAGGTTAAGGCACAACGTAGGTTAGGTTAAGGCACAACATAGGTTAGGTTAAGGCACAACATAGGTTAGGTTAAGGCACAACATAGGTTAGGTTAAGGCACAACATAGGTTAGGTTAAGGCACAACATAGGTTAGGTTAAGGCACAACATAGGTTAGGTTAAGGCACAACATAGGTTAGGTTAAGGCACAACATAGGTTAGGTTAAGGCACAACATAGGTTAGGTTAAGGCACAACATAGGTTAGGTTAAGGCACAACATAGGTTAGGTTAAGGCACAACATAGGTTAGGTTAAGGCACAACATAGGTTAGGTTAAGGCACAACATAGGTTAGGTTAAGGCACAACATAGGTTAGGTTAAGGCACAACGTAGGTTAGGTTAAGGCACAACGTAGGTTAGGTTAAGGCACAACGTAGGTTAGGTTAAGGCACAACGTAGGTTAGGTTAAGGCACAACGTAGGTTAGGTTAAGGCACAACGTAGGTTAGGTTAAGGCACAACGTAGGTTAGGTTAAGGTACAACGTAGGTTAGGTTAAGGTACAACGTAGGTTAGGTTAAGGTACAACGTAGGTTAGGTTAAGGTACAACGTAGGTTAGGTTAAGGTACAACGTAGGTTAGGTTAAGGTACAACGTAGGTTAGGTTAAGGTACAACGTAGGTTAGGTTAAGGTACAACGTAGGTTAGGTTAAGGTACAACGTAGGTTAGGTTAAGGTACAACGTAGGTTAGGTTAAGGTACAACGTAGGTTAGGTGAAGGCGCAATGTAGGTTAGGTTAAGGTACGATATACCTTAGGTTAAGGTACAATATCGCTTAGGTTAAGGTACAATATAGCTTAGGTTAAGGTACACGTTGTAGGGAAAGGTGTATTTTGGGGGGGGAGGGGGCGGCAGGTTCGTTGATAGTGATTATCGTAAGTGCATGCCTGCGGGATCATCCGATTTGTCACGTCAGGATGCACTTGTGGCTCATGACAGGCGGCGCTCCGATTCCAAGGTTGTGGCAGATCTGTGTCTTTCATTCCTGCCATTGTTTGTGTACTGTGACAGGAGGCAGTATTGTGATGTTGGGTGCACCCCTGTGTAGGACATGTGTGGGTGTTCGTGGCTTAGCTGAGCAATGGCGGATGTCGGAAGGGTGGGATATTCTGTTTTCTGGGTGGACCTCCCGGTCTGGTTATGATAGTGTGGATTGTGTAATGTGGCGGAGAGGATGCACCGGATGTTCTTCCATGCTGGTGGTTAGATATTGTGTGTGTGCCTGTTAGAGGCAGAGAGTAGTGTGTGATAGTGTCTGGCTGACGTGTGGTTCTCATTGTGTGCAGAGTCTTTCAGCATGTATAGGGACGGTTGTATATATTATCTGTATTCTGATGGCTCTGCATCTATTACTAATCAGTGCCGTGTATACGGTTACTCTGGTTCCAGTCGAAACTGTTCTATCTCTGTACATTAGTGACACTGCGGCTCCACTATGTTGCCGCCCCTGTCGGCCGTTTCCCCCAGTGTGTGGCTAATGATTATCAGCAATCAGTCTATTAGTCAATACCGGTAGTGTGACGACGTGAAATGTCCGGGATGGGGGAAGC
>NW_026047727.1:7500-10000 GCF_023864345.2 Schistocerca serialis cubense | reverse complement strand
TGGGGCGAAAGTCAGCGGGGGATGTTGGTGCAGCCGTTTTGGGGAGAAGTGACGTCCGGGCGCGAAGCAGACGCTCGGGGAGGGCGCGGGCCAGGAGGAAGAGGTTCAAGAGTTTCACCAGGACTTCATGCGGCAGGCGCCGCAGCTCCGCTGGAGTCAGGCCGTCCGGCCCGGCTGCCGATCCCCTGGGCGGCAAGGCAGCAGCGACCTCCTCACGTGTGACCGGCCCCCATAGGCACTCAGGAGCGACAGGCTCCGAGTGCGGGAGAAGGCGGTCACGGATGAAGCCGGCGGTGGAGATCGGCTTCTTCGTGAAGAGGTCCGCCCAGAAGTCCAGCAGACCGGGGATGTCGGGTGGCGGCTGCAGCAGGGTGCCGTCCAGCAAGCCGCGCACGCAACGCGCACGCGACCTACGGAAGGCGTCCTGTGTCCGCGCGTATTCCCAGCGGCGCCGCTTGCGCTTCTGCAGCGGCGGGGCGGCAGGCGGCCGCTTGGATGGTTGGCGCGGCCGCTGTGTCCTGGTGATCGACCTCTCCCCCCTGGACCCGACCGACGCAAGGGCATCCGGGAGCATGCCCAGGATGACATCGGGCGGCGTGCCCCGCCCCAGACCAATGACTCGATCCAGGGCAGAGAAACGCTGGGCGGAAGCAGGTAGCCCCGCCAGATGCTCCCAGATGGCGGCGTCAGTCGGCCCCTCCGGCGGCGGCCCGGTGGTGTCGGCCGCGAAGTCCTCGGCTGCGTCGACGGGCGGCGCAGCGGCCTCGCCCGCGTCAGGCAGCGAGCTCGCTGCTCCACGGCGGGACGCCGGCTCTTCACCCCGACCGATCTCAAGTGCCTCCATGAATTTGCGGACAAGCTGCTTGTGGGCAGCTTGCCGCCGTCGGCACTTGATTGCCTCAAGCGTTCGGTCGGGGAACATCCTGGTAAGTTCTTGATTTACAAAGAAGAACCGGGCGTCCCTCTCCAGGAACAGTTCGGCCTCTGCCTTGGCGAGCGACAGGACTTCTTCCTCCGTCCACCTCGCGCGATGCCTCTCCGTCACGATCTCAGCGTTGGCGGCCGCAGGGTGTTGGCGGCGGCGATGGACCCCGAGACCGTTCTTCGTGGTAAAAGTGCGGTGGCACTCACTGCAAGCAAAGGGAGCTACACAAACTATCGCATTTTCGTTACGGCCGGTTGGCCGGATAGGTGCTGGGGTAGCTGGGGTGGCACCTTCAGCGGAAGGGCCACCATCTCTTGTTTCTTGTCGGCTGCCCCCAACTATAAAGGGATAATGCGAGGGGGGGCTGGTAACCCCCCCAAGCCCCTGGTGCGGTCTTCCACTCTGCAAAAATCAGCGGGCCCACGAGAAGGGGAGAAGACCGCAGGAGAGGAGAGGCTAAGAGGGCTAGGCCCATGTATTGCGCATCACTCTCCCTGTAACTATAACCCAAGGAAGGCACCTCGCAGCAGCAGCACGACTACATCAAGACCGCACTTCGAAAAGCCAAGTCCGGATGCAGCCACACCGCCGCCACTTGGCCACCTTAAGAGAGTCATAGTTACTCCCGCCGTTTACCCGCGCTTGCTTGAATTTCTTCACGTTGACATTCAGAGCACTGGGCAGAAATCACATTGCGTCAACACCCGCTAGGGCCATCGCAATGCTTTGTTTTAATTAGACAGTCGGATTCCCCCAGTCCGTGCCAGTTCTGAGTTGATCGTTGAATGGCGGCCGAAGAGAATCCGCGCACCCGCGCGCCCCCGGAGGAGCACGCTAAGGCGGACGCGGCCTCGCAGCAAGGAAGATCCGTGGGAGGCCAAGGCACGGGACCGAGCTCGGATCCTGCACGCAGGTTGAAGCACCGGGGCGCGAACGCCGCGCAGGCGCGCGCATCCTGCACCGCCGGCCAGCACGAGGCCGACCAACGGCGAGAGCAGACCACGCCCGCGCTAAACGCCCGCACTTACCGGCACCCCTACGGCACTCACCTCGCCCAGGCCCGGCACGTTAGCGCTGACCCACTTCCCGACCAAGCCCGACACGCCCCGATCCTCAGAGCCAATCCTTATCCCGAAGTTACGGATCCAATTTGCCGACTTCCCTTACCTACATTATTCTATCGACTAGAGGCTCTTCACCTTGGAGACCTGCTGCGGATATGGGTACGAACCGGCGCGACACCTCCACGTGGCCCTCTCCCGGATTTTCAAGGTCCGAGGGGAAGATCGGGACACCGCCGCAACTGCGGTGCTCTTCGCGTTCCAAACCCTATCTCCCTGCTAGAGGATTCCAGGGAACTCGAACGCTCATGCAGAAAAGAAAACTCTTCCCCGATCTCCCGACGGCGTCTCCGGGTCCTTTTGGGTTACCCCGACGAGCATCTCTAAAAGAGGGGCCCGACTTGTATCGGTTCCGCTGCCGGGTTCCGGAATAGGAACCGGATTCCCTTTCGCCCAACGGGGGCCAGCACAAAGCGCATCATGCTATGACGGCCCCCATCAACATCGGATTTCT
>NW_026047727.1:0-2500 GCF_023864345.2 Schistocerca serialis cubense | reverse complement strand
GACGGCGTCGCGGCGCCGAGCGCCGGGCGGCGGCGCATCCTCAGCGCACACAGTCCTCAATCGGACCAGCACACTGCAGATGGCCACCGCGCTTCGCACCGGGCCCGCGAGGACCTACTTTGGCCGCAAGGCGCCGCGAGCAGGGGGCGCCGGCGCGCAGCTGCGCCGCCTGCCGCGTCCGTCGGCCGGCGCGCCTGCCACTGGCCGCCCCCACCAGCCGGCTGTAGCGCGTGCGCCCACGCACCGCGCTGCCAGCACGCCGGGCGGCCCCCCCTCACCGGCCGGGGACGGTCCCACCCAGCCACCGCCGCGTATCGCCTCACACCCAGATCCCCTTTCGCGTTCGTGGGCATGGTGGGTCCCCTTTCACGTTCGTGGGCATGGTGGGTATCCCTGAAACAACCGGTTAATAGCTCGACCGATCGTCGCCAACACTGATTCACCTCTAGCGAGAACAACCGCACCACAACGGGTTACCTGTTGTTCATTTGCGTAACGTCACCAGCAAACGTAGACGTCCATCGCCATTTGCAACGAGTATTGCATGCCTGTGTCAGGTGTCACAACACACTACGTCTGCCCACATAGACGCAACAACATGTGCACGCCTCGAGAACACGTGGAAGGTAGCCCCCGTACGTATGCGGTGTCCATTGCGCGAACGACTGTCAGCCGGCCTCTGCAGGATGTCGCAGATGTGGAACGCGGTGCAACATGCTATCACGGTGTGTGAGAAGAGACGACTACGTCCGAATACACGCTCCACTACATCAACAGACTGCTCATGCTGATCGCCATCCAGGGCGTCCGTTCCTCCCACACGTCTGAATGGCGTACCACACTGCAATCCAGCTCTTATAGGGAGACGACACGTAGCTGCGTGCACAATATTTGGACTGTATGGTCTGCCGTTGCTAGGCGCAGTCGTCGTACGGTCACACATGTGCCACGATGTATCATTCAGTACATACGGACCAATGTGCAGTACAGTTTGTGGGTTTTGCGTACATCGGCGGACAGGTGACAGGCCGTACCACAACGTAGGCTGAGTACGTCGGCATGCGAAGGGCATTGAACATGCAAACTTCTCAACGACCAGCTTGCGAAGGCAGGGGGGAAGGGGGGGGGGCATGTACGTCCTGCTGCTATCCACATTACAGTGTATAGCAGGAGCATGTGGAAAGTCAGCAACACCTGCAAGGTGTTTAACATGACGCGATACACAGGGGACCGGGCAGTGCGAATAGCGAACTATATTGCGAGGGTTGCGGTTAGGCAACACTACACTAATTTAACGAGTTGCATAACAATTACAGAGCAGGTTCAGCGACAACGTGCGTCAGGTTAAGGCGCAATATAGGTTAGGTTGAGGCACAATATAGGTTAGGTTAAGGCACAACATGGGTTACGTTAAGGCACAAATTGGGTTACGTTAAGGCACAACATGGGTTACGTTAAGGCACAACATGGGTTACGTTAAGGCACAAATTAGGTTACGTTAAGGCACAAATTAGGTTACGTTAAGGCACAAATTAGGTTACGTTAAGGCACAAATTAGGTTACGTTAAGGCACAAATTAGGTTACGTTAAGGCACAAATTAGGTTACGTTAAGGCACAAATTAGGTTACGTTAAGGCACAAATTAGGTTACGTTAAGGCACAAATTAGGTTACGTTAAGGCACAAATTAGGTTACGTTAAGGCACAAATTAGGTTACGTTAAGGCACAAATTAGGTTACGTTAAGGCACAAATTAGGTTACGTTAAGGCACAAATTAGGTTACGTTAAGGCACAAATTAGGTTACGTTAAGGCACAAATTAGGTTACGTTAAGGCACAAATTAGGTTACGTTAAGGTACAATATGGGTTAGGTTAAGGTACAATATGGGTAGGTTAGAGGTAAGGTACAATATGGGTTAGGTTAAGGTACAATATGGGTTAGGTTAAGGTACAATATGGGTTAGGTTAAGGCACAACGTAGGTTAGGTTAAGGCACAACGTAGGTTAGGTTAAGGCACAACATAGGTTAGGTTAAGGCACAACATAGGTTAGGTTAAGGCACAACATAGGTTAGGTTAAGGCACAACATAGGTTAGGTTAAGGCACAACATAGGTTAGGTTAAGGCACAACATAGGTTAGGTTAAGGCACAACATAGGTTAGGTTAAGGCACAACATAGGTTAGGTTAAGGCACAACATAGGTTAGGTTAAGGCACAACATAGGTTAGGTTAAGGCACAACATAGGTTAGGTTAAGGCACAACATAGGTTAGGTTAAGGCACAACGTAGGTTAGGTTAAGGCACAACGTAGGTTAGGTTAAGGCACAACGTAGGTTAGGTTAAGGCACAACGTAGGTTAGGTTAAGGCACAACGTAGGTTAGGTTAAGGCACAACGTAGGTTAGGTTAAGGCACAACGTAGGTTAGGTTAAGGCACAACGTAGGTTAGGTTAAGGCACAACGTAGGTTAGGTTAAGGCACAACGTAGGTTAGGTTAAGGC
>NW_026047726.1:17500-23609 GCF_023864345.2 Schistocerca serialis cubense | reverse complement strand
ATCTATGGGACGCCAAGCCGACTAAGACATCGATGGGCCCACAGTGCCCATCTTTCGACGCCACCCACAAAGCATGCAGCCTGTGTCGACCACAGCACCCAAACGCCAGTGCCTCTGCCGCACGAAGTCGTGGACCGGCAATCACACCACCCGCACCCGCTCGTGCCCCACCCCAACCGCCAAACTCGCAACGCCAGCGGATGAACGGCGGAAGTTTCCCGCAGTCGTAATGTGCAATCCACACCTATAACTTGCGTTTCATGAAGAGTTATGTCCAATATGCGACATTCCCGCTGTCCCTATACATGAGCTGCGAGCTGTACCACGTACAAGCTACAGACGCGATCGCATTGCTCACTGTACGGATTCCCATGCCGAGCGATCAGCTAGGAAGCGCCCCATCCACGTCGGTACCCTTGGGCGTTGCACTCGCAGTCGCAAAAAACGTTGGGCAAATATATTTCTCCGATGCTGAGCGATCAGCTAGGAAGCGCCCCATCCATGTCGGTACTCGTACGCGTCGCACTCGCAGTCGCAAAAAACGCTGGGCAAATATATTTCTCGGAAGAGTAATGACAGTCCGAGCCTCCTGCGTGGGAAGAGTCTTTCTAGGCCCTGACCCACGGGAAGCGTGTAGCTTCCCCCATCCCGGACATTTCACGTCGTCACACTACCGGTATTGACTAATAGACTGATTGCTGATAATCATTAGCCACACACTGGGGGAAACGGCCGACAGGGGCGGCAACATAGTGGAGCCGCAGTGTCACTAATGTACAGAGATAGAACAGTTTCGACTGGAACCAGAGTAACCGTATACACGGCACTGATTAGTAATAGATGCAGAGCCATCAGAATACAGATAATATATACAACCGTCCCTATACATGCTGAAAGACTCTGCACACAATGAGAACCACACGTCAGCCAGACACTATCACACACTACTCTCTGCCTCTAACAGGCACACACACAATATCTAACCACCAGCATGGAAGAACATCCGGTGCATCCTCTCCGCCACATTACACAATCCACACTATCATAACCAGACCGGGAGGTCCACCCAGAAAACAGAATATCCCACCCTTCCGACATCCGCCATTGCTCAGCTAAGCCACGAACACCCACACATGTCCTACACAGGGGTGCACCCAACATCACAATACTGCCTCCTGTCACAGTACACAAACAATGGCAGGAATGAAAGACACAGATCTGCCACAACCTTGGAATCGGAGCGCCGCCTGTCATGAGCCACAAGTGCATCCTGACGTGACAAATCGGATGATCCCGCAGGCATGCACTTACGATAATCACTATCAACGAACCTGCCGCCCCCTCCCCCCCCAAAATACACCTTTCCCTACAACGTGTACCTTAACCTAAGCTATATTGTACCTTAACCTAAGCGATATTGTACCTTAACCTAAGGTATATCGTACCTTAACCTAACCTACATTGCGCCTTCACCTAACCTACGTTGTACCTTAACCTAACCTACGTTGTACCTTAACCTAACCTACGTTGTACCTTAACCTAACCTACGTTGTACCTTAACCTAACCTACGTTGTACCTTAACCTAACCTACGTTGTACCTTAACCTAACCTACGTTGTACCTTAACCTAACCTACGTTGTACCTTAACCTAACCTACGTTGTACCTTAACCTAACCTACGTTGTGCCTTAACCTAACCTACGTTGTGCCTTAACCTAACCTACGTTGTGCCTTAACCTAACCTACGTTGTGCCTTAACCTAACCTATGTTGTGCCTTAACCTAACCTATGTTGTGCCTTAACCTAACCTATGTTGTGCCTTAACCTAACCTATGTTGTGCCTTAACCTAACCTATGTTGTGCCTTAACCTAACCTATGTTGTGCCTTAACCTAACCTATGTTGTGCCTTAACCTAACCTACGTTGTGCCTTAACCTAACCTACGTTGTGCCTTAACCTAACCTACGTTGTGCCTTAACCTAACCTACGTTGTGCCTTAACCTAACCTACGTTGTGCCTTAACCTAACCTACGTTGTGCCTTAACCTAACCTACGTTGTGCCTTAACCTAACCTACGTTGTGCCTTAACCTAACCTACGTTGTGCCTTAACCTAACCTACGTTGTGCCTTAACCTAACCTACGTTGTGCCTTAACCTAACCTACGTTGTGCCTTAACCTAACCTACGTTGTGCCTTAACCTAACCTACGTTGTGCCTTAACCTAACCTACGTTGTGCCTTAACCTAACCTACGTTGTGCCTTAACCTAACCTACGTTGTGCCTTAACCTAACCTACGTTGTGCCTTAACCTAACCTACGTTGTGCCTTAACCTAACCTACGTTGTGCCTTAACCTAACCTACGTTGTGCCTTAACCTAACCTACGTTGTGCCTTAACCTAACCTACGTTGTGCCTTAACCTAACCTACGTTGTGCCTTAACCTAACCTACGTTGTGCCTTAACCTAACCTACGTTGTGCCTTAACCTAACCTACGTTGTGCCTTAACCTAACCTACGTTGTGCCTTAACCTAACCTACGTTGTGCCTTAACCTAACCTATGTTGTGCCTTAACCTAACCTATGTTGTGCCTTAACCTAACCTATGTTGTGCCTTAACCTAACCTATGTTGTGCCTTAACCTAACCTATGTTGTGCCTTAACCTAACCTATGTTGTGCCTTAACCTAACCTATGTTGTGCCTTAACCTAACCTATGTTGTGCCTTAACCTAACCTATGTTGTGCCTTAACCTAACCTACGTTGTGCCTTAACCTAACCCATATTGTACCTTAACCTAACCCATATTGTACCTTAACCTAACCCATATTGTACCTTAACCTAACCCATATTGTACCTTAACGTAACCTAATTTGTGCCTTAACGTAACCTAATTTGTGCCTTAACGTAACCTAATTTGTGCCTTAACGTAACCTAATTTGTGCCTTAACGTAACCTAATTTGTGCCTTAACGTAACCTAATTTGTGCCTTAACGTAACCTAATTTGTGCCTTAACGTAACCTAATTTGTGCCTTAACGTAACCTAATTTGTGCCTTAACGTAACCTAATTTGTGCCTTAACGTAACCTAATTTGTGCCTTAACGTAACCTAATTTGTGCCTTAACGTAACCTAATTTGTGCCTTAACGTAACCTAATTTGTGCCTTAACGTAACCTAATTTGTGCCTTAACGTAACCTAATTTGTGCCTTAACGTAACCTAATTTGTGCCTTAACGTAACCTAATTTGTGCCTTAACGTAACCTAATTTGTGCCTTAACGTAACCTAATTTGTGCCTTAACGTAACCTAATTTGTGCCTTAACGTAACCCATGTTGTGCCTTAACGTAACCCATGTTGTGCCTTAACGTAACCCAATTTGTGCCTTAACGTAACCCATGTTGTGCCTTAACCTAACCTATATTGTGCCTCAACCTAACCTATATTGCGCCTTAACCTGACGCACGTTGTCGCTGAACCTGCTCTGTAATTGTTATGCAACTCGTTAAATTAGTGTAGTGTTGCCTAACCGCAACCCTCGCAATATAGTTCGCTATTCGCACTGCCCGGTCCCCTGTGTATCGCGTCATGTTAAACACCTTGCAGGTGTTGCTGACTTTCCACATGCTCCTGCTATACACTGTAATGTGGATAGCAGCAGGACGTACATGCCCCCCCCCCTTCCCCCCTGCCTTCGCAAGCTGGTCGTTGAGAAGTTTGCATGTTCAATGCCCTTCGCATGCCGACGTACTCAGCCTACGTTGTGGTACGGCCTGTCACCTGTCCGCCGATGTACGCAAAACCCACAAACTGTACTGCACATTGGTCCGTATGTACTGAATGATACATCGTGGCACATGTGTGACCGTACGACGACTGCGCCTAGCAACGGCAGACCATACAGTCCAAATATTGTGCACGCAGCTACGTGTCGTCTCCCTATAAGAGCTGGATTGCAGTGTGGTACGCCATTCAGACGTGTGGGAGGAACGGACGCCCTGGATGGCGATCAGCATGAGCAGTCTGTTGATGTAGTGGAGCGTGTATTCGGACGTAGTCGTCTCTTCTCACACACCGTGATAGCATGTTGCACCGCGTTCCACATCTGCGACATCCTGCAGAGGCCGGCTGACAGTCGTTCGCGCAATGGACACCGCATACGTACGGGGGCTACCTTCCACGTGTTCTCGAGGCGTGCACATGTTGTTGCGTCTATGTGGGCAGACGTAGTGTGTTGTGACACCTGACACAGGCATGCAATACTCGTTGCAAATGGCGATGGACGTCTACGTTTGCTGGTGACGTTACGCAAATGAACAACAGGTAACCCGTTGTGGTGCGGTTGTTCTCGCTAGAGGTGAATCAGTGTTGGCGACGATCGGTCGAGCTATTAACCGGTTGTTTCAGGGATACCCACCATGCCCACGAACGTGAAAGGGGACCCACCATGCCCACGAACGCGAAAGGGGATCTGGGTGTGAGGCGATACGCGGCGGTGGCTGGGTGGGACCGTCCCCGGCCGGTGAGGGGGGGCCGCCCGGCGTGCTGGCAGCGCGGTGCGTGGGCGCACGCGCTACAGCCGGCTGGTGGGGGCGGCCAGTGGCAGGCGCGCCGGCCGACGGACGCGGCAGGCGGCGCAGCTGCGCGCCGGCGCCCCCTGCTCGCGGCGCCTTGCGGCCAAAGTAGGTCCTCGCGGGCCCGGTGCGAAGCGCGGTGGCCATCTGCAGTGTGCTGGTCCGATTGAGGACTGTGTGCGCTGAGGATGCGCCGCCGCCCGGCGCTCGGCGCCGCGACGCCGTCTGCTGCTCGGTCGCCCCAGCGGTTCTCGCAGGTGGTTTGTATCGCAGCTGTGCGGACGTGTTGGCGCGTGCGCTGTGCTGGGAGAGTTCGCTTCGGCACCCAAGTGGGGCTTTTGTCCTTCTGTGGCGCTGGCGTTGGAGCTGCCGGTCACCGTAGGTGGCGCGTGTTGTCTCCCGCCGGCAATGCCACGACAGCACGCTCCCGGGCCTCTGTCGGCAGCGGCAAGCTCAGTTGGGAGCACGGGTGGTCGCACCTAAAGCGTCTACTCGCCTAACTCCGGGCGATTGCGCCTCTCTCGAACCCGACCAAGTACTTAGGACGGCGCTGCGCGCCGCCGGGACCTGAGAGGGTTTCGAGGTGTGTTGTGCAGGGGAGCTCAGCCTCCTCCTGTTTGCAGAATAATTGAGCGGACGCTTGCGTGTTCGCGCGGGCCCCCGGGACACACTCCCGGGCGGCCGGCTGCTCAGCTCTAGTTGACGCAGCTCCCTGGTTGATCCTGCCAGTAGTCATATGCTTGTCTCAAAGATTAAGCCATGCATGTCTCAGTACAAGCCGCATTAAGGTGAAACCGCGAATGGCTCATTAAATCAGTTATGGTTCCTTAGATCGTACCCACGTTACTTGGATAACTGTGGTAATTCTAGAGCTAATACATGCAAACAGAGTCCCGACCAGAGATGGAAGGGACGCTTTTATTAGATCAAAACCAATCGGTCGGCTCGTCCGGTCCGTTTGCCTTGGTGACTCTGAATAACTTTGGGCTGATCGCACGGTCCTCGTACCGGCGACGCATCTTTCAAATGTCTGCCTTATCAACTGTCGATGGTAGGTTCTGCGCCTACCATGGTTGTAACGGGTAACGGGGAATCAGGGTTCGATTCCGGAGAGGGAGCCTGAGAAACGGCTACCACATCCAAGGAAGGCAGCAGGCGCGCAAATTACCCACTCCCGGCACGGGGAGGTAGTGACGAAAAATAACGATACGGGACTCATCCGAGGCCCCGTAATCGGAATGAGTACACTTTAAATCCTTTAACGAGTATCTATTGGAGGGCAAGTCTGGTGCCAGCAGCCGCGGTAATTCCAGCTCCAATAGCGTATATTAAAGTTGTTGCGGTTAAAAAGCTCGTAGTTGGATTTGTGTCCCACGCTGTTGGTTCACCGCCCGTCGGTGTTTAACTGGCATGTATCGTGGGACGTCCTGCCGGTGGGGCGAGCCGAAGGCGTGCGACCGCCTCGTGCGTGCTCGTGCGTCCCGAGGCGGACCCCGTTGAAATCCTACCAGGGTGCTCTTTATTGAGTGTCTCGGTGGG
>NW_026047726.1:7500-12500 GCF_023864345.2 Schistocerca serialis cubense | reverse complement strand
CAACCCACACTGGTCCGCACTGGCCCACCGTGAATTATCAAAAGCGGTGGGTGAGACATGGTCGGTCATGATCCCCCAGTACGTGTGGAGACCCTCCGGGGAACGTAACTCGGGTTTGAGTGCCGCACCGTCTCGTTGATGTAAAACTCCACATATAAGACCCGGACTGACTCCCTTAACACCTTCCGGGCTGCGTCGATAGGTGTGGGTTGTCGTGTGTCAAGGCAGGACGTAAAACTCCCGTCATGGCAGGACGTTAAATGCCCCCAACCCAAGCGAAAGCAAAGGGTGCATGGCGCAGGGGAAGCTGCGTTACGAGAGACATAACAGCTGTCTCTCCTGAGTTGAGCGCGGTGGCGGGGCGGGGGTATGAGGGTAAGTCTCACGACGATCCCGGAACCCTGCGGTCCTGCCACTGCAGTTCCTCACGTCATGGACGACGTTAAAAGTCCCCCAACCCAAAGCGAAAGCAAAGGGTGCATGGCGCAGGGGGAGCTGCGTCAACAAGGACACAACATCTGTCCAGTTCTTCCCACGGCTGTACTCGCTGGGGAGGGATCGTGGCCTGAGCCGGCAAAGGCTCAGCGCCATGTCGGGGATTTCGGCATGCTCCGCCAAACCAGGGCGTGGTAACACGTCCCTGGCTAGGTTAGATGGGGCCAGACCCCCGAAAGTCTGGGGGACCGACCCAGCACCTGAGTAGGGCTGGGTCCAAGGCCTTAGGGTGGAAACTCGGCCTAGTAGGGGGCGAAGGCCGAGAGGTGAATCCGCCTCTCCGGAATGCGCTGGGCATTTGCCGGGGAGGGACGGGTGAAATCCCCAGTGGCACAGTCGTGGAAGGGGACTAGTGCGCTGGAAACGGCGCGCTAAACCCGGCAGCTCACAAAGCTCTTGGTCCAGGGGCGGGACTGGTGAGCGAGCTGCAATTAGCCTCCCCCCATGCCAGAAGAGCCGGTCCGGGGAAAGAGACGGGCTCTCAACTCTTTGGTCTCTCTCAGAATCATGGCGGAAAATACAGAGAGAGAGACTTCCGAGCGATACGAGGTGAATGATGAAAATGAAATAAAGAGCGCAGCCGAAAGGCTAAAGGAGATAAATGCGCTACTGGTGACAGATAAAGGGAAGATGAGCAATGACAGACTAAATGAAATAAAAGACAAGCTGGCCCTATGGGCAATTGCCCAAAGCCAGCTTGAAGGTAGGATACAAGAGCTGGAACGACAAAATAAACAAATAATAGCCGAAAAAACAAAAACATACGCCACAGTGGTGGCAGGAGGACCACAGAAACAACAAATCAATATGAAAGAAAGTATAGAAAAAGTGACAGCAAAACAAGGAGTGGCATTATTTTTGAAGCCAAAAGAAGGACAGAGCGTAAAAGAGGTGAAGGAAATATTCACAAGAGTAATTAATCCAACCAAAGCAAAAGTCAAAATAAACAAAGTAGTAGTTGCAAAAAATGCAGTCATAGTGGAAACTCCCACCCAACAGGATAGGAACACAATAATGGGGCACAAAGATTTACAGAGATCGGTAATATGTGAGAGGACAAAGAAAAGATGGCCATTAATGACTGTATTTGATGTGTCAAATAGGTTGACACCAGAGGAACTAACGGAGTGTATTTACACTCAGAATTTTGAAGAAAAAATGAGCCCACAAGACTTCAAAAAGGAATTTAGACCAAAATTCAGAATGGGGAGAAAAGACAGAGATACGGGACATCAAGTAGTTGAGGTTTCCCCAACATTGAGAAAAGAACTCATACAAAATGGTAGAGTATATGTGGAGTATAGTTCAGTCGCGGTCAAAGATTATTGCGTGGTACCCAGGTGTCACAGATGTATGGATCTGGGTCACGTACAGAAGTACTGTACCTGGGGTGACCCCACCTGTGGTCACTGTGGAACGGACAACCACAACAAGAAAGAGTGCCCAGAGAAGAACAGACCTGAGACATGTATACCATGCAATAGAAGGGGAAAAAGAAAATGTAGAGCACCAAACTCCAAAGAATGCCCCACGTATCAGCTGTTACTAGGAAGACTTATACAAAGGACAGATTATGGAGATTAACCCCCAAGAGAAAAGAAAGAAGCATAAATCACCAAGCAAGCAACTAAGAGATACGCTAAGGGGCATGAAAATCAGAGAAGCAGTAGGGGCAAGGGAAAAAGATGCAAAAGAAATCACAGATAAACAACCTGAAAATAAGGGAACAACAAAAAACACACGGGATAACAAACGGGATAACAATCAACACAAAACATGTACAGCACAAAACTGTATTGCCAATACTCCCATTGAAAGAACACCAACACAAGGGCGACCTCGGTCGCCCGTTTTTTATGACAAGAAAATGCAGATGGAGAGCGGAGATAGAAAGCAAGAGGTGCCCAAGACACAACGAGAAACACTGATACAAGACAAGAAACAAAATACAACAAGGGATGTATAAGTACAAACAATAAGCATGATAGACGCACAAGTACAAACAATGAACACGCAAGAAGCACAAGTACAAACAGAAGGGCGACCTCGGTCGCCCATTTTTCATGAAAAGAAAATGCCGATGGAGGGCAGAGATGGGCGACCAGAGGCGCCCAGGACACAACACACTACACCAACACAGAGACAAAACAAAGACATAGAAAAGAACAACATAGGAAAGAAATACGGACGACCTCGGTCGTCCGTTTTTAATGAAAAGAAAACGCCGATGAAGGGCGAGGACGGACGACCGAGCTCGCCCAAAAGAGACCACTCAGAACATATAAAAGATAAAAACAATCAGTCAAGCAAGAGTGACACATATAATGCAATGGACCCAAAGAACACTTATAAGATATGCGAAAACGCACTGCAGATGGCAAGACTAGAAGAACCCGGTCTGCTAACCACTGCATTACGCCAACTAGTGAGAGTGGGGCACACAAACGGCTCGAGAATTACTTATCCAGCTTTGGCGGACGTTGACTGCATTCAGCTAGCCGCGGCCGGAATCCCCACGGAACACGAACAATTACAGGAAATAGTAAAGCAAGTATACGAAAGAAGAGGCGTAAAATACAATTTGGAAAATATATATATACAAATGGTAACAACATACGGCCGAATAGGATTTGACCCCAATAAGACATGGCCAGAAGATCATTACCATACATATCATCCGTAATGGATCTTTTAGTTCTCCAAATTAATACAATGAGAAGCGTACAAGTAAACTACGAGTTGCGTAAATTAGCAGAAGAACTTAAAGCTGACATACTATGCTTGCAAGAACCGTACTCCCGGGAGGGTAAAATCCCAGGAATGACAGCCACGGCTCAAATAATCATGAAGGGAGAAAGACCAATGTCTGCAATAGTAATTTTAAATAGTAATATAAGAACAATAGTATTAAATCAATTTACAAATGAACATGTTGTAACAATCGAAGTACACGCCAAAAACACTAAGTGGTATTTAGTATCAATATATTGTCAGTATAGAGAGCCAATAACTATGTACCTAGAACAACTAAAGGAAATATGTAGAACTCTACAGGGCCATCAAGTAATCATAGCAATGGATGCAAACGCAAAGTCATTCCTGTGGCACAGCGGAGAACAAGACGAAAAAGGTCAGGAATTAGAAGATGCAATAAGTGAATTAAATCTAGATATAATAAACGCACCTAGCGAGATACCAACATATTCAAATAGAGCAGGGGCAAAAACAAATATAGATGTAACACTGGCAAATAACAGGGCTACCAATAAAATAGATAAATGGGAGGTATTGGAGAATGCAACGACCAGTGATCATAATGTAATAAAGTATATACTAAAATCAGAACAGAATGTGGCGCCACAGGAATGGCTTTCAGAATATGACTATAAAAAGGTAGACTGGGAAAGACTCTCCCGGGAGTACAGCCCGCCAGAGCTGGATGAGGATCTCGAGGTTGATGAAACAGCGGAGCAGATAGTTCAAAGTATAAAGGAAGTAATAGAAGCAGTCGTACCAAAGAGAAGCAGAGTCCAAAGCGTGCACCCGGCACCATGGACTCCAGAACTAAGTGACCTACGTCAGGCTACGCGCAGGGCAAGACGCAGGTATCAGCGCACATTTAACCCACAAGACAGGGAGCATAGACTGCGTATATACAGACAACTAAGGGAGAGATATAAAAGAGAAATTATAGAAGTTAGAAAAAGAAGCTGGGAAAATTTCGTAAGAAATAACCTGGCAATGGATCCCTGGGGAAAGCCATACAAGTTAGCTAGGGAAAAAATAAGAGCTCCAACAGTCTTATCATCTATAAGAATACCAGGCGAAAATAGAATGACCACAACCAGACAAGAAACAATAACGGTGCTCCTCCAAGCCCTGCTACCGGATGATGATCCCTCTGAGGACACACCGGAGCAGGCGGCTATAAGAGAGAGAGCACAAGAAGAATACAACAACAATACAATGGTCTACCCCTTCTCACCGCAGGAGGTGGTAGACGTAATATCAAACCTAAAAAGAGGAAAATCTCCCGGACCCGACAGGGTCACGGTTGAGGTACTTCAAGCAATAAAAGGAAAAATAGCCCCGATACTGGCAAACCTATATAATAAATGTCTGGAAAGAGGTACTTTTCCAAGGAGATGGAAAAGAGCAGAAATAATAATACTAAAGAAGCCAGACAAGGACCCAACAGAACACAAAGCATACAGGCCAATATGTCTGCTAGATACCTTGGGCAAAGCCCTTGAGAAATTGCTCTGTGCGAGATTGACTGGTCACCGGGAAATGGCAGGAATGCACGAATGGCAATTCGGTTTCCGCCGTGGAAAATCGACGGAAGACGCCATCAACACGGCGGCCGAACTTGTCAGCTCGTCGAACTGCACATATGTTCTAGGAGTGATGGTGGACATCTCAGGGGCGTTTGATAATCTGTGGTGGCCGGCGCTGTTTACCTGCTTGCAGGATATGCAGTGTCCGGCGGCACTATACAGATGTTT
>NW_026047726.1:0-2500 GCF_023864345.2 Schistocerca serialis cubense | reverse complement strand
CTGCACACAATGAGAACCACACGTCAGCCAGACACTATCACACACTACTCTCTGCCTCTAACAGGCACACACACAATATCTAACCACCAGCATGGAAGAACATCCGGTGCATCCTCTCCGCCACATTACACAATCCACACTATCATAACCAGACCGGGAGGTTCCACCCAGAAAACAGAATATCCCACCCTTCCGACATCCGCCATTGCTCAGCTAAGCCACGAACACCCACACATGTCCTACACAGGGGTGCACCCAACATCACAATACTGCCTCCTGTCACAGTACACAAACAATGGCAGGAATGAAAGACACAGATCTGCCACAACCTTGGAATCGGAGCGCCGCCTGTCATGAGCCACAAGTGCATCCTGACGTGACAAATCGGATGATCCCGCAGGCATGCACTTACGATAATCACTATCAACGAACCTGCCGCCCCCTCCCCCCCCAAAATACACCTTTCCCTACAACGTGTACCTTAACCTAAGCTATATTGTACCTTAACCTAAGCGATATTGTACCTTAACCTAAGGTATATCGTACCTTAACCTAACCTACATTGCGCCTTCATACGTTGTACCTTAACCTAACCTACGTTGTACCTTAACCTAACCTACGTTGTACCTTAACCTAACCTACGTTGTACCTTAACCTAACCTACGTTGTACCTTAACCTAACCTACGTTGTACCTTAACCTAACCTACGTTGTACCTTAACCTAACCTACGTTGTACCTTAACCTAACCTACGTTGTACCTTAACCTAACCTACGTTGTGCCTTAACCTAACCTACGTTGTGCCTTAACCTAACCTACGTTGTGCCTTAACCTAACCTACGTTGTGCCTTAACCTAACCTATGTTGTGCCTTAACCTAACCTATGTTGTGCCTTAACCTAACCTATGTTGTGCCTTAACCTAACCTATGTTGTGCCTTAACCTAACCTATGTTGTGCCTTAACCTAACCTATGTTGTGCCTTAACCTAACCTATGTTGTGCCTTAACCTAACCTACGTTGTGCCTTAACCTAACCTACGTTGTGCCTTAACCTAACCTACGTTGTGCCTTAACCTAACCTACGTTGTGCCTTAACCTAACCTACGTTGTGCCTTAACCTAACCTACGTTGTGCCTTAACCTAACCTACGTTGTGCCTTAACCTAACCTACGTTGTGCCTTAACCTAACCTACGTTGTGCCTTAACCTAACCTACGTTGTGCCTTAACCTAACCTACGTTGTGCCTTAACCTAACCTACGTTGTGCCTTAACCTAACCTACGTTGTGCCTTAACCTAACCTACGTTGTGCCTTAACCTAACCTACGTTGTGCCTTAACCTAACCTACGTTGTGCCTTAACCTAACCTACGTTGTGCCTTAACCTAACCTACGTTGTGCCTTAACCTAACCTACGTTGTGCCTTAACCTAACCTACGTTGTGCCTTAACCTAACCTACGTTGTGCCTTAACCTAACCTACGTTGTGCCTT
Source organism: Schistocerca serialis cubense (assembly GCF_023864345.2). NCBI lineage: Eukaryota > Metazoa > Arthropoda > Insecta > Orthoptera > Acrididae > Schistocerca > Schistocerca serialis. The sequence continues at coordinate 1,012 of NW_026047726.1, read as the reverse complement.
AACCTAACCTACGTTGTGCCTTAACCTAACCTACGTTGTGCCTTAACCTAACCTACGTTGTGCCTTAACCTAACCTACGTTGTGCCTTAACCTAACCTACGTTGTGCCTTAACCTAACCTACGTTGTGCCTTAACCTAACCTATGTTGTGCCTTAACCTAACCTATGTTGTGCCTTAACCTAACCTATGTTGTGCCTTAACCTAACCTATGTTGTGCCTTAACCTAACCTATGTTGTGCCTTAACCTAACCTATGTTGTGCCTTAACCTAACCTATGTTGTGCCTTAACCTAACCTATGTTGTGCCTTAACCTAACCTATGTTGTGCCTTAACCTAACCTATGTTGTGCCTTAACCTAACCTACGTTGTGCCTTAACCTAACCCATATTGTACCTTAACCTAACCCATATTGTACCTTAACCTAACCCATATTGTTACCCTTAACCTAACCCATATTGTACCTTAACCTAACCCATATTGTACCTTTTGTACCTTAACCTAACCCATATTGTACCTTAACCTAACCCATATTGTACCTTAACGTAACCTAATTTGTGCCTTAACGTAACCTAATTTGTGCCTTAACGTAACCTAATTTGTGCCTTAACGTAACCTAATTTGTGCCTTAACGTAACCTAATTTGTGCCTTAACGTAACCTAATTTGTGCCTTAACGTAACCTAATTTGTGCCTTAACGTAACCTAATTTGTGCCTTAACGTAACCTAATTTGTGCCTTAACGTAACCTAATTTGTGCCTTAACGTAACCTAATTTGTGCCTTAACGTAACCTAATTTGTGCCTTAACGTAACCTAATTTGTGCCTTAACGTAACCTAATTTGTGCCTTAACGTAACCTAATTTGTGCCTTAACGTAACCTAATTTGTGCCTTAACGTAACCTAATTTGTGCCTTAACGTAACCTAAGTTTGTGCCTTAACGTAACCTAATTTGTGCCTTAACGTAACCTAATTTGTGCCTTAACGTAACCTAATTTGTGCCTTAACGTAACCA
>NW_026047725.1:0-45434 GCF_023864345.2 Schistocerca serialis cubense | reverse complement strand
AGGTAGCCAAATGCCTCGTCAACAGGCGAAATACATCGGCAAACTGGAGGAGCAACTAGCATGAGTACTGTGAAAGTCTTTATGTCGACAGATAATGGCGTATCGCTTCAGGTGAACTGGCGAGAGAAAGCTTGAAAATGTGACTGTGGTAAAACGGGGAACAATTGGCAAGAGTAACTACGACTCTCTAAAGGTAACCAAATGCCTCGTCCACAGGCGAAATATATCGGCAAACTCGAGAAGCTCCCAGCAGGAGTACTGTGAAGGTCATAATGTCGACAAATAATAGCCCACCGCTTGTGGTGAACGTGGCAGAGTGAGCTTGTAGATGTGACTGTGGCTTAACGGGGAGACACTAGCAGGAGTAACTATGACTCTCTTAAGGTAGCCAAATGCCTCGTCAACAGGCGAAATACATCGGCAAACTGGAGGAGCAACTAGCATGAGTACTGTGAAAGTCTTTATGTCGACAGATAATGGCGTATCGCTTCAGGTGAACTGGCGAGAGAAAGCTTGAAAATGTGACTGTGGTAAAACGGGGAACAATTGGCAAGAGTAACTACGACTCTCTAAAGGTAACCAAATGCCTCGTCCACAGGCGAAATATATCGGCAAACTCGAGAAGCTCCCAGCAGGAGTACTGTGAAGGTCATAATGTCGACAAATAATAGCCCACCGCTTGTGGTGAACGTGGCAGAGTGAGCTTGTAGATGTGACTGTGGCTTAACGGGGAGACACTAGCAGGAGTAACTATGACTCTCTTAAGGTAGCCAAATGCCTCGTCAACAGGCGAAATACATCGGCAAACTGGAGGAGCAACTAGCATGAGTACTGTGAAAGTCTTTATGTCGACAGATAATGGCGTATCGCTTCAGGTGAACTGGCGAGAGAAAGCTTGAAAATGTGACTGTGGTAAAACGGGGAACAATTGGCAAGAGTAACTACGACTCTCTAAAGGTAACCAAATGCCTCGTCCACAGGCGAAATATATCGGCAAACTCGAGAAGCTCCCAGCAGGAGTACTGTGAAGGTCATAATGTCGACAAATAATAGCCCACCGCTTGTGGTGAACGTGGCAGAGTGAGCTTGTAGATGTGACTGTGGCTTAACGGGGAGACACTAGCAGGAGTAACTATGACTCTCTTAAGGTAGCCAAATGCCTCGTCAACAGGCGAAATACATCGGCAAACTGGAGGAGCAACTAGCATGAGTACTGTGAAAGTCTTTATGTCGACAGATAATGGCGTATCGCTTCAGGTGAACTGGCGAGAGAAAGCTTGAAAATGTGACTGTGGTAAAACGGGGAACAATTGGCAAGAGTAACTACGACTCTCTAAAGGTAACCAAATGCCTCGTCCACAGGCGAAATATATCGGCAAACTCGAGAAACTCCCAGCAGGAGTACTGTGAAGGTCATAATGTCGACAAATAATAGCCCACCGCTTGTGGTGAACGTGGCAGAGTGAGCTTGTAGATGTGACTGTGCTTAACGGGGAGACACTAGCAGGAGTAACTATGACTCTCTTAAGGTAGCCAAATGCCTCGTCAACAGGCGAAATACATCGGCAAACTGGAGGAGCAACTAGCATGAGTACTGTGAAAGTCTTTATGTCGACAGATAATGGCGTATCGCTTCAGGTGAACTGGCGAGAGAAAGCTTGAAAATGTGACTGTGGTAAAACGGGGAACAATTGGCAAGAGTAACTACGACTCTCTAAAGGTAACCAAATGCCTCGTCCACAGGCGAAATATATCGGCAAACTCGAGAAGCTCCCAGCAGGAGTACTGTGAAGGTCATAATGTCGACAAATAATAGCCCACCGCTTGTGGTGAACGTGGCAGAGTGAGCTTGTAGATGTGACTGTGGCTTAACGGGGAGACACTAGCAGGAGTAACTATGACTCTCTTAAGGTAGCCAAATGCCTCGTCAACAGGCGAAATACATCGGCAAACTGGAGGAGCAACTAGCATGAGTACTGTGAAAGTCTTTATGTCGACAGATAATGGCGTATCGCTTCAGGTGAACTGGCGAGAGAAAGCTTGAAAATGTGACTGTGGTAAAACGGGGAACAATTGGCAAGAGTAACTACGACTCTCTAAAGGTAACCAAATGCCTCGTCCACAGGCGAAATATATCGGCAAACTCGAGAAACTCCCAGCAGGAGTACTGTGAAGGTCATAATGTCGACAAATAATAGCCCACCGCTTGTGGTGAACGTGGCAGAGTGAGCTTGTAGATGTGACTGTGGCTTAACGGGGAGACACTAGCAGGAGTAACTATGACTCTCTTAAGGTAGCCAAATGCCTCGTCAACAGGCGAAATACATCGGCAAACTGGAGGAGCAACTAGCATGAGTACTGTGAAAGTCTTTATGTCGACAGATAATGGCGTATCGCTTCAGGTGAACTGGCGAGAGAAAGCTTGAAAATGTGACTGTGGTAAAACGGGGAACAATTGGCAAGAGTAACTACGACTCTCTAAAGGTAACCAAATGCCTCGTCCACAGGCGAAATATATCGGCAAACTCGAGAAGCTCCCAGCAGGAGTACTGTGAAGGTCATAATGTCGACAAATAATAGCCCACCGCTTGTGGTGAACGTGGCAGAGTGAGCTTGTAGATGTGACTGTGGCTTAACGGGGAGACACTAGCAGGAGTAACTATGACTCTCTTAAGGTAGCCAAATGCCTCGTCAACAGGCGAAATACATCGGCAAACTGGAGGAGCAACTAGCATGAGTACTGTGAAAGTCTTTATGTCGACAGATAATGGCGTATCGCTTCAGGTGAACTGGCGAGAGAAAGCTTGAAATGTGACTGTGGTAAAACGGGGAACAATTGGCAAGAGTAACTACGACTCTCTAAAGGTAACCAAATGCCTCGTCCACAGGCGAAATATATCGGCAAACTCGAGCAGCTCCCAGCAGGAGTACTGTGATGGTCATAATGTCGACAAATAATAGCCCACCGCTTGTGGTGAACGTGGCAGAGTGAGCTTGTAGATGTGACTGTGGCTTAACGGGGAGACACTAGCAGGAGTAACTATGACTCTCTTAAGGTAGCCAAATGCCCTCGTCAACAGGCGAAATACATCGGCAAACTGGAGGAGCAACTAGCATGAGTACTGTGAAAGTCTTTATGTCGACAGATAATGGCGTATCGCTTCAGGTGAACTGGCGAGAGAAAGCTTGAAAATGTGACTGTGGTAAAACGGGGAACAATTGGCAAGAGTAACTACGACTCTCTAAAGGTAACCAAATGCCTCGTCCACAGGCGAAATATATCGGCAAACTCGAGAAGCTCCCAGCAGGAGTACTGTGAAGGTCATAATGTCGACAAATAATAGCCCACCGCTTGTGGTGAACGTGGCAGAGTGAGCTTGTAGATGTGACTGTGGCTTAACGGGAGACACTAGCAGGAGTAACTATGACTCTCTTAAGGTAGCCAAATGCCTCGTCAACAGGCGAAATACATCGGCAAACTGGAGGAGCAACTAGCATGAGTACTGTGAAAGTCTTTATGTCGACAGATAATGGCGTATCGCTTCAGGTGAACTGGCGAGAGAAAGCTTGAAAATGTGACTGTGGTAAAACGGGGAACAATTGGCAAGAGTAACTACGACTCTCTAAAGGTAACCAAATGCCTCGTCCACAGGCGAAATATATCGGCAAACTCGAGAAGCTCCCAGCAGGAGTACTGTGAAGGTCATAATGTCGACAAATAATAGCCCACCGCTTGTGGTGAACGTGGCAGAGTGAGCTTGTAGATGTGACTGTGGCTTAACGGGGAGACACTAGCAGGAGTAACTATGACTCTCTTAAGGTAGCCAAATGCCTCGTCAACAGGCGAAATACATCGGCAAACTGGAGGAGCAACTAGCATGAGTACTGTGAAAGTCTTTATGTCGACAGATAATGGCGTATCGCTTCAGGTGAACTGGCGAGAGAAAGCTTGAAAATGTGACTGTGGTAAAACGGGGAACAATTGGCAAGAGTAACTACGACTCTCTAAAGGTAACCAAATGCCTCGTCCACAGGCGAAATATATCGGCAAACTCGAGAAGCTCCCAGCAGGAGTACTGTGAAGGTCATAATGTCGACAAATAATAGCCCACCGCTTGTGGTGAACGTGGCAGAGTGAGCTTGTAGATGTGACTGTGGCTTAACGGGGAGACACTAGCAGGAGTAACTATGACTCTCTTAAGGTAGCCAAATGCCTCGTCAACAGGCGAAATACATCGGCAAACTGGAGGAGCAACTAGCATGAGTACTGTGAAAGTCTTTATGTCGACAGATAATGGCGTATCGCTTCAGGTGAACTGGCGAGAGAAAGCCTGAAAATGTGACTGTGGTAAAACGGGGAACAATTGGCAAGAGTAACTACGACTCTCTAAAGGTAACCAAATGCCTCGTCCACAGGCGAAATATATCGGCAAACTCGAGAAACTCCCAGCAGGAGTACTGTGAAGGTCATAATGTCGACAAATAATAGCCCACCGCTTGTGGTGAACGTGGCAGAGTGAGCTTGTAGATGTGACTGTGGCTTAACGGGGAGACACTAGCAGGAGTAACTATGACTCTCTTAAGGTAGCCAAATGCCTCCTCAACAGGCGAAATACATCGGCAAACTGGAGAAGCAACTAGCATGAGTACTGTGAAAGTCTTTATGTCGACAGATAATGGCGTATCGCTTCAGGTGAACTGGCGAGAGAAAGCTTGAAAATGTGACTGTGGTAAAACGGGGAACAATTGGCAAGAGTAACTACGACTCTCTAAAGGTAACCAAATGCCTCGTCCACAGGCGAAATATATCGGCAAACTCGAGAAGCTCCCAGCAGGAGTACTGTGAAGGTCATAATGTCGACAAATAATGGCGTACCGCTTGTGGTGAACGTGGCAGAGTGAGCTTGTAGATGTGACTGTGGCTTAACGGGGAGACACTAGCAGGAGTAACTATGACTCTCTTAAGGTAGCCAAATGCCTCGTCAACAGGCGAAATACATCGGCAAACTGGAGGAGCAACTAGCATGAGTACTGTGAAAGTCTTTATGTCGACAGATAATGGCGTATCGCTTCAGGTGAACTGGCGAGAGAAAGCTTGAAAATGTGACTGTGGTAAAACGGGGAACAATTGGCAAGAGTAACTACGACTCTCTAAAGGTAACCAAATGCCTCGTCCACAGGCGAAATATATCGGCAAACTCGAGAAACTCCCAGCAGGAGTACTGTGAAGGTCATAATGTCGACAAATAATAGCCCACCGCTTGTGGTGAACGTGGCAGAGTGAGCTTGTAGATGTGACTGTGGCTTAACGGGGAGACACTAGCAGGAGTAACTATGACTCTCTTAAGGTAGCCAAATGCCTCCTCAACAGGCGAAATACATCGGCAAACTGGAGAAGCAACTAGCATGAGTACTGTGAAAGTCTTTATGTCGACAGATAATGGCGTATCGCTTCAGGTGAACTGGCGAGAGAAAGCTTGAAAATGTGACTGTGGTAAAACGGGGAACAATTGGCAAGAGTAACTACGACTCTCTAAAGGTAACCAAATGCCTCGTCCACAGGCGAAATATATCGGCAAACTCGAGAAGCTCCCAGCAGGAGTACTGTGAAGGTCATAATGTCGACAAATAATGGCGTACCGCTTGTGGTGAACGTGGCAGAGTGAGCTTGTAGATGTGACTGTGGCTTAACGGGGAGACACTAGCAGGAGTAACTATGACTCTCTTAAGGTAGCCAAATGCCTCGTCAACAGGCGAAATACATCGGCAAACTGGAGGAGCAACTAGCATGAGTACTGTGAAAGTCTTTATGTCGACAGATAATGGCGTATCGCTTCAGGTGAACTGGCGAGAGAAAGCTTGAAAATGTGACTGTGGTAAAACGGGGAACAATTGGCAAGAGTAACTACGACTCTCTAAAGGTAACCAAATGCCTCGTCCACAGGCGAAATATATCGGCAAACTCGAGAAGCTCCCAGCAGGAGTACTGTGAAGGTCATAATGTCGACAAATAATAGCCCACCGCTTGTGGTGAACGTGGCAGAGTGAGCTTGTAGATGTGACTGTGGCTTAACGGGGAGACACTAGCAGGAGTAACTATGACTCTCTTAAGGTAGCCAAATGCCTCGTCAACAGGCGAAATACATCGGCAAACTGGAGGAGCAACTAGCATGAGTACTGTGAAAGTCTTTATGTCGACAGATAATGGCGTATCGCTTCAGGTGAACTGGCGAGAGAAAGCTTGAAAATGTGACTGTGGTAAAACGGGGAACAATTGGCAAGAGTAACTACGACTCTCTAAAGGTAACCAAATGCCTCGTCCACAGGCGAAATATATCGGCAAACTCGAGAAACTCCCAGCAGGAGTACTGTGAAGGTCATAATGTCGACAAATAATAGCCCACCGCTTGTGGTGAACGTGGCAGAGTGAGCTTGTAGATGTGACTGTGGCTTAACGGGGAGACACTAGCAGGAGTAACTATGACTCTCTTAAGGTAGCCAAATGCCTCGTCAACAGGCGAAATACATCGGCAAACTGGAGGAGCAACTAGCATGAGTACTGTGAAAGTCTTTATGTCGACAGATAATGGCGTATCGCTTCAGGTGAACTGGCGAGAGAAAGCTTGAAAATGTGACTGTGGTAAAACGGGGAACAATTGGCAAGAGTAACTACGACTCTCTAAAGGTAACCAAATGCCTCGTCCACAGGCGAAATATATCGGCAAACTCGAGAAGCTCCCAGCAGGAGTACTGTGAAGGTCATAATGTCGACAAATAATAGCCCACCGCTTGTGGTGAACGTGGCAGAGTGAGCTTGTAGATGTGACTGTGGCTTAACGGGGAGACACTAGCAGGAGTAACTATGACTCTCTTAAGGTAGCCAAATGCCTCGTCAACAGGCGAAATACATCGGCAAACTGGAGGAGCAACTAGCATGAGTACTGTGAAAGTCTTTATGTCGACAGATAATGGCGTATCGCTTCAGGTGAACTGGCGAGAGAAAGCTTGAAAATGTGACTGTGGTAAAACGGGGAACAATTGGCAAGAGTAACTACGACTCTCTAAAGGTAACCAAATGCCTCGTCCACAGGCGAAATATATCGGCAAACTCGAGAAGCTCCCAGCAGGAGTACTGTGAAGGTCATAATGTCGACAAATAATAGCCCACCGCTTGTGGTGAACGTGGCAGAGTGAGCTTGTAGATGTGACTGTGGCTTAACGGGGAGACACTAGCAGGAGTAACTATGACTCTCTTAAGGTAGCCAAATGCCTCGTCAACAGGCGAAATACATCGGCAAACTGGAGGAGCAACTAGCATGAGTACTTGTGAAAGTCTTTATGTCGACAGATAATGGCGTATCGCTTCAGGTGAACTGGCGAGAGAAAGCTTGAAAATGTGACTGTGGTAAAACGGGGAACAATTGGCAAGAGTAACTACGACTCTCTAAAGGTAACCAAATGCCTCGTCCACAGGCGAAATATATCGGCAAACTCGAGCAGCTCCCAGCAGGAGTACTGTGATGGTCATAATGTCGACAAATAATAGCCCACCGCTTGTGGTGAACGTGGCAGAGTGAGCTTGTAGATGTGACTGTGGCTTAACGGGGAGACACTAGCAGGAGTAACTATGACTCTCTTAAGGTAGCCAAATGCCTCGTCAACAGGCGAAATACATCGGCAAACTGGAGGAGCAACTAGCATGAGTACTGTGAAAGTCTTTATGTCGACAGATAATGGCGTATCGCTTCAGGTGAACTGGCGAGAGAAAGCTTGAAAATGTGACTGTGGTAAAACGGGGAACAATTGGCAAGAGTAACTACGACTCTCTAAAGGTAACCAAATGCCTCGTCCACAGGCGAAATATATCGGCAAACTCGAGAAGCTCCCAGCAGGAGTACTGTGAAGGTCATAATGTCGACAAATAATAGCCCACCGCTTGTGGTGAACGTGGCAGAGTGAGCTTGTAGATGTGACTGTGGCTTAACGGGGAGACACTAGCAGGAGTAACTATGACTCTCTTAAGGTAGCCAAATGCCTCGTCAACAGGCGAAATACATCGGCAAACTGGAGGAGCAACTAGCATGAGTACTGTGAAAGTCTTTATGTCGACAGATAATGGCGTATCGCTTCAGGTGAACTGGCGAGAGAAAGCTTGAAAATGTGACTGTGGTAAAACGGGGAACAATTGGCAAGAGTAACTACGACTCTCTAAAGGTAACCAAATGCCTCGTCCACAGGCGAAATATATCGGCAAACTCGAGAAGCTCCCAGCAGGAGTACTGTGAAGGTCATAATGTCGACAAATAATAGCCCACCGCTTGTGGTGAACGTGGCAGAGTGAGCTTGTAGATGTGACTGTGGCTTAACGGGGAGACACTAGCAGGAGTAACTATGACTCTCTTAAGGTAGCCAAATGCCTCGTCAACAGGCGAAATACATCGGCAAACTGGAGGAGCAACTAGCATGAGTACTGTGAAAGTCTTTATGTCGACAGATAATGGCGTATCGCTTCAGGTGAACTGGCGAGAGAAAGCTTGAAAATGTGACTGTGGTAAAACGGGGAACAATTGGCAAGAGTAACTACGACTCTCTAAAGGTAACCAAATGCCTCGTCCACAGGCGAAATATATCGGCAAACTCGAGAAGCTCCCAGCAGGAGTACTGTGAAGGTCATAATGTCGACAAATAATAGCCCACCGCTTGTGGTGAACGTGGCAGAGTGAGCTTGTAGATGTGACTGTGGCTTAACGGGGAGACACTAGCAGGAGTAACTATGACTCTCTTAAGGTAGCCAAATGCCTCGTCAACAGGCGAAATACATCGGCAAACTGGAGGAGCAACTAGCATGAGTACTGTGAAAGTCTTTATGTCGACAGATAATGGCGTATCGCTTCAGGTGAACTGGCGAGAGAAAGCTTGAAAATGTGACTGTGGTAAAACGGGGAACAATTGGCAAGAGTAACTACGACTCTCTAAAGGTAACCAAATGCCTCGTCCACAGGCGAAATATATCGGCAAACTCGAGAAACTCCCAGCAGGAGTACTGTGAAGGTCATAATGTCGACAAATAATAGCCCACCGCTTGTGGTGAACGTGGCAGAGTGAGCTTGTAGATGTGACTGTGGCTTAACGGGGAGACACTAGCAGGAGTAACTATGACTCTCTTAAGGTAGCCAAATGCCTCCTCAACAGGCGAAATACATCGGCAAACTGGAGAAGCAACTAGCATGAGTACTGTGAAAGTCTTTATGTCGACAGATAATGGCGTATCGCTTCAGGTGAACTGGCGAGAGAAAGCTTGAAAATGTGACTGTGGTAAAACGGGGAACAATTGGCAAGAGTAACTACGACTCTCTAAAGGTAACCAAATGCCTCGTCCACAGGCGAAATATATCGGCAAACTCGAGAAGCTCCCAGCAGGAGTACTGTGAAGGTCATAATGTCGACAAATAATGGCGTACCGCTTGTGGTGAACGTGGCAGAGTGAGCTTGTAGATGTGACTGTGGCTTAACGGGGAGACACTAGCAGGAGTAAACTATGACTCTCTTAAGGTAGCCAAATGCCTCGTCAACAGGCGAAATACATCGGCAAACTGGAGGAGCAACTAGCATGAGTACTGTGAAAGTCTTTATGTCGACAGATAATGGCGTATCGCTTCAGGTGAACTGGCGAGAGAAAGCTTGAAAATGTGACTGTGGTAAAACGGGGAACAATTGGCAAGAGTAACTACGACTCTCTAAAGGTAACCAAATGCCTCGTCCACAGGCGAAATATATCGGCAAACTCGAGAAGCTCCCAGCAGGAGTACTGTGAAGGTCATAATGTCGACAAATAATAGCCCACCGCTTGTGGTGAACGTGGCAGAGTGAGCTTGTAGATGTGACTGTGGCTTAACGGGGAGACACTAGCAGGAGTAACTATGACTCTCTTAAGGTAGCCAAATGCCTCGTCAACAGGCGAAATACATCGGCAAACTGGAGGAGCAACTAGCATGAGTACTGTGAAAGTCTTTATGTCGACAGATAATGGCGTATCGCTTCAGGTGAACTGGCGAGAGAAAGCTTGAAAATGTGACTGTGGTAAAACGGGGAACAATTGGCAAGAGTAACTACGACTCTCTAAAGGTAACCAAATGCCTCGTCCACAGGCGAAATATATCGGCAAACTCGAGAAACTCCCAGCAGGAGTACTGTGAAGGTCATAATGTCGACAAATAATAGCCCACCGCTTGTGGTGAACGTGGCAGAGTGAGCTTGTAGATGTGACTGTGGCTTAACGGGGAGACACTAGCAGGAGTAACTATGACTCTCTTAAGGTAGCCAAATGCCTCGTCAACAGGCGAAATACATCGGCAAACTGGAGGAGCAACTAGCATGAGTACTGTGAAAGTCTTTATGTCGACAGATAATGGCGTATCGCTTCAGGTGAACTGGCGAGAGAAAGCTTGAAAATGTGACTGTGGTAAAACGGGGAACAATTGGCAAGAGTAACTACGACTCTCTAAAGGTAACCAAATGCCTCGTCCACAGGCGAAATATATCGGCAAACTCGAGAAGCTCCCAGCAGGAGTACTGTGAAGGTCATAATGTCGACAAATAATAGCCCACCGCTTGTGGTGAACGTGGCAGAGTGAGCTTGTAGATGTGACTGTGGCTTAACGGGGAGACACTAGCAGGAGTAACTATGACTCTCTTAAGGTAGCCAAATGCCTCGTCAACAGGCGAAATACATCGGCAAACTGGAGGAGCAACTAGCATGAGTACTGTGAAAGTCTTTATGTCGACAGATAATGGCGTATCGCTTCAGGTGAACTGGCGAGAGAAAGCTTGAAAATGTGACTGTGGTAAAACGGGGAACAATTGGCAAGAGTAACTACGACTCTCTAAAGGTAACCAAATGCCTCGTCCACAGGCGAAATATATCGGCAAACTCGAGAAACTCCCAGCAGGAGTACTGTGAAGGTCATAATGTCGACAAATAATAGCCCACCGCTTGTGGTGAACGTGGCAGAGTGAGCTTGTAGATGTGACTGTGGCTTAACGGGGAGACACTAGCAGGAGTAACTATGACTCTCTTAAGGTAGCCAAATGCCTCGTCAACAGGCGAAATACATCGGCAAACTGGAGGAGCAACTAGCATGAGTACTGTGAAAGTCTTTATGTCGACAGATAATGGCGTATCGCTTCAGGTGAACTGGCGAGAGAAAGCTTGAAAATGTGACTGTGGTAAAACGGGGAACAATTGGCAAGAGTAACTACGACTCTCTAAAGGTAACCAAATGCCTCGTCCACAGGCGAAATATATCGGCAAACTCGAGAAACTCCCAGCAGGAGTACTGTGAAGGTCATAATGTCGACAAATAATAGCCCACCGCTTGTGGTGAACGTGGCAGAGTGAGCTTGTAGATGTGACTGTGGCTTAACGGGGAGACACTAGCAGGAGTAACTATGACTCTCTTAAGGTAGCCAAATGCCTCGTCAACAGGCGAAATACATCGGCAAACTGGAGGAGCAACTAGCATGAGTACTGTGAAAGTCTTTATGTCGACAGATAATGGCGTATCGCTTCAGGTGAACTGGCGAGAGAAAGCTTGAAAATGTGACTGTGGTAAAACGGGGAACAATTGGCAAGAGTAACTACGACTCTCTAAAGGTAACCAAATGCCTCGTCCACAGGCGAAATATATCGGCAAACTCGAGAAGCTCCCAGCAGGAGTACTGTGAAGGTCATAATGTCGACAAATAATAGCCCACCGCTTGTGGTGAACGTGGCAGAGTGAGCTTGTAGATGTGACTGTGGCTTAACGGGGAGACACTAGCAGGAGTAACTATGACTCTCTTAAGGTAGCCAAATGCCTCGTCAACAGGCGAAATACATCGGCAAACTGGAGGAGCAACTAGCATGAGTACTGTGAAAGTCTTTATGTCGACAGATAATGGCGTATCGCTTCAGGTGAACTGGCGAGAGAAAGCTTGAAAATGTGACTGTGGTAAAACGGGGAACAATTGGCAAGAGTAACTACGACTCTCTAAAGGTAACCAAATGCCTCGTCCACAGGCGAAATATATCGGCAAACTCGAGAAACTCCCAGCAGGAGTACTGTGAAGGTCATAATGTCGACAAATAATAGCCCACCGCTTGTGGTGAACGTGGCAGAGTGAGCTTGTAGATGTGACTGTGGCTTAACGGGGAGACACTAGCAGGAGTAACTATGACTCTCTTAAGGTAGCCAAATGCCTCGTCAACAGGCGAAATACATCGGCAAACTGGAGGAGCAACTAGCATGAGTACTGTGAAAGTCTTTATGTCGACAGATAATGGCGTATCGCTTCAGGTGAACTGGCGAGAGAAAGCTTGAAAATGTGACTGTGGTAAAACGGGGAACAATTGGCAAGAGTAACTACGACTCTCTAAAGGTAACCAAATGCCTCGTCCACAGGCGAAATATATCGGCAAACTCGAGAAGCTCCCAGCAGGAGTACTGTGAAGGTCATAATGTCGACAAATAATAGCCCACCGCTTGTGGTGAACGTGGCAGAGTGAGCTTGTAGATGTGACTGTGGCTTAACGGGGAGACACTAGCAGGAGTAACTATGACTCTCTTAAGGTAGCCAAATGCCTCGTCAACAGGCGAAATACATCGGCAAACTGGAGGAGCAACTAGCATGAGTACTGTGAAAGTCTTTATGTCGACAGATAATGGCGTATCGCTTCAGGTGAACTGGCGAGAGAAAGCTTGAAAATGTGACTGTGGTAAAACGGGGAACAATTGGCAAGAGTAACTACGACTCTCTAAAGGTAACCAAATGCCTCGTCCACAGGCGAAATATATCGGCAAACTCGAGCAGCTCCCAGCAGGAGTACTGTGATGGTCATAATGTCGACAAATAATAGCCCACCGCTTGTGGTGAACGTGGCAGAGTGAGCTTGTAGATGTGACTGTGGCTTAACGGGGAGACACTAGCAGGAGTAACTATGACTCTCTTAAGGTAGCCAAATGCCTCGTCAACAGGCGAAATACATCGGCAAACTGGAGGAGCAACTAGCATGAGTACTGTGAAAGTCTTTATGTCGACAGATAATGGCGTATCGCTTCAGGTGAACTGGCGAGAGAAAGCTTGAAAATGTGACTGTGGTAAAACGGGGAACAATTGGCAAGAGTAACTACGACTCTCTAAAGGTAACCAAATGCCTCGTCCACAGGCGAAATATATCGGCAAACTCGAGAAGCTCCCAGCAGGAGTACTGTGAAGGTCATAATGTCGACAAATAATAGCCCACCGCTTGTGGTGAACGTGGCAGAGTGAGCTTGTAGATGTGACTGTGGCTTAACGGGGAGACACTAGCAGGAGTAACTATGACTCTCTTAAGGTAGCCAAATGCCTCGTCAACAGGCGAAATACATCGGCAAACTGGAGGAGCAACTAGCATGAGTACTGTGAAAGTCTTTATGTCGACAGATAATGGCGTATCGCTTCAGGTGAACTGGCGAGAGAAAGCTTGAAAATGTGACTGTGGTAAAACGGGGAACAATTGGCAAGAGTAACTACGACTCTCTAAAGGTAACCAAATGCCTCGTCCACAGGCGAAATATATCGGCAAACTCGAGCAGCTCCCAGCAGGAGTACTGTGATGGTCATAATGTCGACAAATAATAGCCCACCGCTTGTGGTGAACGTGGCAGAGTGAGCTTGTAGATGTGACTGTGGCTTAACGGGGAGACACTAGCAGGAGTAACTATGACTCTCTTAAGGTAGCCAAATGCCTCGTCAACAGGCGAAATACATCGGCAAACTGGAGGAGCAACTAGCATGAGTACTGTGAAAGTCTTTATGTCGACAGATAATGGCGTATCGCTTCAGGTGAACTGGCGAGAGAAAGCTTGAAAATGTGACTGTGGTAAAACGGGGAACAATTGGCAAGAGTAACTACGACTCTCTAAAGGTAACCAAATGCCTCGTCCACAGGCGAAATATATCGGCAAACTCGAGAAGCTCCCAGCAGGAGTACTGTGAAGGTCATAATGTCGACAAATAATAGCCCACCGCTTGTGGTGAACGTGGCAGAGTGAGCTTGTAGATGTGACTGTGGCTTAACGGGGAGACACTAGCAGGAGTAACTATGACTCTCTTAAGGTAGCCAAATGCCTCGTCAACAGGCGAAATACATCGGCAAACTGGAGGAGCAACTAGCATGAGTACTGTGAAAGTCTTTATGTCGACAGATAATGGCGTATCGCTTCAGGTGAACTGGCGAGAGAAAGCTTGAAAATGTGACTGTGGTAAAACGGGGAACAATTGGCAAGAGTAACTACGACTCTCTAAAGGTAACCAAATGCCTCGTCCACAGGCGAAATATATCGGCAAACTCGAGAAGCTCCCAGCAGGAGTACTGTGAAGGTCATAATGTCGACAAATAATAGCCCACCGCTTGTGGTGAACGTGGCAGAGTGAGCTTGTAGATGTGACTGTGGCTTAACGGGGAGACACTAGCAGGAGTAACTATGACTCTCTTAAGGTAGCCAAATGCCTCGTCAACAGGCGAAATACATCGGCAAACTGGAGGAGCAACTAGCATGAGTACTGTGAAAGTCTTTATGTCGACAGATAATGGCGTATCGCTTCAGGTGAACTGGCGAGAGAAAGCTTGAAAATGTGACTGTGGTAAAACGGGGAACAATTGGCAAGAGTAACTACGACTCTCTAAAGGTAACCAAATGCCTCGTCCACAGGCGAAATATATCGGCAAACTCGAGAAGCTCCCAGCAGGAGTACTGTGAAGGTCATAATGTCGACAAATAATAGCCCACCGCTTGTGGTGAACGTGGCAGAGTGAGCTTGTAGATGTGACTGTGGCTTAACGGGGAGACACTAGCAGGAGTAACTATGACTCTCTTAAGGTAGCCAAATGCCTCGTCAACAGGCGAAATACATCGGCAAACTGGAGGAGCAACTAGCATGAGTACTGTGAAAGTCTTTATGTCGACAGATAATGGCGTATCGCTTCAGGTGAACTGGCGAGAGAAAGCTTGAAAATGTGACTGTGGTAAAACGGGGAACAATTGGCAAGAGTAACTACGACTCTCTAAAGGTAACCAAATGCCTCGTCCACAGGCGAAATATATCGGCAAACTCGAGAAACTCCCAGCAGGAGTACTGTGAAGGTCATAATGTCGACAAATAATAGCCCACCGCTTGTGGTGAACGTGGCAGAGTGAGCTTGTAGATGTGACTGTGGCTTAACGGGGAGACACTAGCAGGAGTAACTATGACTCTCTTAAGGTAGCCAAATGCCTCCTCAACAGGCGAAATACATCGGCAAACTGGAGAAGCAACTAGCATGAGTACTGTGAAAGTCTTTATGTCGACAGATAATGGCGTATCGCTTCAGGTGAACTGGCGAGAGAAAGCTTGAAAATGTGACTGTGGTAAAACGGGGAACAATTGGCAAGAGTAACTACGACTCTCTAAAGGTAACCAAATGCCTCGTCCACAGGCGAAATATATCGGCAAACTCGAGAAGCTCCCAGCAGGAGTACTGTGAAGGTCATAATGTCGACAAATAATGGCGTACCGCTTGTGGTGAACGTGGCAGAGTGAGCTTGTAGATGTGACTGTGGCTTAACGGGGAGACACTAGCAGGAGTAACTATGACTCTCTTAAGGTAGCCAAATGCCTCGTCAACAGGCGAAATACATCGGCAAACTGGAGGAGCAACTAGCATGAGTACTGTGAAAGTCTTTATGTCGACAGATAATGGCGTATCGCTTCAGGTGAACTGGCGAGAGAAAGCTTGAAAATGTGACTGTGGTAAAACGGGGAACAATTGGCAAGAGTAACTACGACTCTCTAAAGGTAACCAAATGCCTCGTCCACAGGCGAAATATATCGGCAAACTCGAGAAGCTCCCAGCAGGAGTACTGTGAAGGTCATAATGTCGACAAATAATAGCCCACCGCTTGTGGTGAACGTGGCAGAGTGAGCTTGTAGATGTGACTGTGGCTTAACGGGGAGACACTAGCAGGAGTAACTATGACTCTCTTAAGGTAGCCAAATGCCTCGTCAACAGGCGAAATACATCGGCAAACTGGAGGAGCAACTAGCATGAGTACTGTGAAAGTCTTTATGTCGACAGATAATGGCGTATCGCTTCAGGTGAACTGGCGAGAGAAAGCTTGAAAATGTGACTGTGGTAAAACGGGGAACAATTGGCAAGA
The DNA here is from genome assembly GCF_023864345.2 of Schistocerca serialis cubense. NCBI lineage: Eukaryota > Metazoa > Arthropoda > Insecta > Orthoptera > Acrididae > Schistocerca > Schistocerca serialis. The sequence continues at coordinate 29,217 of NW_026047725.1, read as the reverse complement.
GTAACTACGACTCTCTAAAGGTAACCAAATGCCTCGTCCACAGGCGAAATATATCGGCAAACTCGAGAAACTCCCAGCAGGAGTACTGTGAAGGTCATAATGTCGACAAATAATAGCCCACCGCTTGTGGTGAACGTGGCAGAGTGAGCTTGTAGATGTGACTGTGGCTTAACGGGGAGACACTAGCAGGAGTAACTATGACTCTCTTAAGGTAGCCAAATGCCTCCTCAACAGGCGAAATACATCGGCAAACTGGAGAAGCAACTAGCATGAGTACTGTGAAAGTCTTTATGTCGACAGATAATGGCGTATCGCTTCAGGTGAACTGGCGAGAGAAAGCTTGAAAATGTGACTGTGGTAAAACGGGGAACAATTGGCAAGAGTAACTACGACTCTCTAAAGGTAACCAAATGCCTCGTCCACAGGCGAAATATATCGGCAAACTCGAGAAGCTCCCAGCAGGAGTACTGTGAAGGTCATAATGTCGACAAATAATGGCGTACCGCTTGTGGTGAACGTGGCAGAGTGAGCTTGTAGATGTGACTGTGGCTTAACGGGGAGACACTAGCAGGAGTAACTATGACTCTCTTAAGGTAGCCAAATGCCTCGTCAACAGGCGAAATACATCGGCAAACTGGAGGAGCAACTAGCATGAGTACTGTGAAAGTCTTTATGTCGACAGATAATGGCGTATCGCTTCAGGTGAACTGGCGAGAGAAAGCTTGAAAATGTGACTGTGGTAAAACGGGGAACAATTGGCAAGAGTAACTACGACTCTCTAAAGGTAACCAAATGCCTCGTCCACAGGCGAAATATATCGGCAAACTCGAGAAACTCCCAGCAGGAGTACTGTGAAGGTCATAATGTCGACAAATAATAGCCCACCGCTTGTGGTGAACGTGGCAGAGTGAGCTTGTAGATGTGACTGTGGCTTAACGGGGAGACACTAGCAGGAGTAACTATGACTCTCTTAAGGTAGCCAAATGCCTCCTCAACAGGCGAAATACATCGGCAAACTGGAGAAGCAACTAGCATGAGTACTGTGAAAGTCTTTATGTCGACAGATAATGGCGTATCGCTTCAGGTGAACTGGCGAGAGAAAGCTTGAAAATGTGACTGTGGTAAAACGGGGAACAATTGGCAAGAGTAACTACGACTCTCTAAAGGTAACCAAATGCCTCGTCCACAGGCGAAATATATCGGCAAACTCGAGAAGCTCCCAGCAGGAGTACTGTGAAGGTCATAATGTCGACAAATAATGGCGTACCGCTTGTGGTGAACGTGGCAGAGTGAGCTTGTAGATGTGACTGTGGCTTAACGGGGAGACACTAGCAGGAGTAACTATGACTCTCTTAAGGTAGCCAAATGCCTCGTCAACAGGCGAAATACATCGGCAAACTGGAGGAGCAACTAGCATGAGTACTGTGAAAGTCTTTATGTCGACAGATAATGGCGTATCGCTTCAGGTGAACTGGCGAGAGAAAGCTTGAAAATGTGACTGTGGTAAAACGGGGAACAATTGGCAAGAGTAACTACGACTCTCTAAAGGTAACCAAATGCCTCGTCCACAGGCGAAATATATCGGCAAACTCGAGAAGCTCCCAGCAGGAGTACTGTGAAGGTCATAATGTCGACAAATAATAGCCCACCGCTTGTGGTGAACGTGGCAGAGTGAGCTTGTAGATGTGACTGTGGCTTAACGGGGAGACACTAGCAGGAGTAACTATGACTCTCTTAAGGTAGCCAAATGCCTCGTCAACAGGCGAAATACATCGGCAAACTGGAGGAGCAACTAGCATGAGTACTGTGAAAGTCTTTATGTCGACAGATAATGGCGTATCGCTTCAGGTGAACTGGCGAGAGAAAGCTTGAAAATGTGACTGTGGTAAAACGGGGAACAATTGGCAAGAGTAACTACGACTCTCTAAAGGTAACCAAATGCCTCGTCCACAGGCGAAATATATCGGCAAACTCGAGAAACTCCCAGCAGGAGTACTGTGAAGGTCATAATGTCGACAAATAATAGCCCACCGCTTGTGGTGAACGTGGCAGAGTGAGCTTGTAGATGTGACTGTGGCTTAACGGGGAGACACTAGCAGGAGTAACTATGACTCTCTTAAGGTAGCCAAATGCCTCCTCAACAGGCGAAATACATCGGCAAACTGGAGAAGCAACTAGCATGAGTACTGTGAAAGTCTTTATGTCGACAGATAATGGCGTATCGCTTCAGGTGAACTGGCGAGAGAAAGCTTGAAAATGTGACTGTGGTAAAACGGGGAACAATTGGCAAGAGTAACTACGACTCTCTAAAGGTAACCAAATGCCTCGTCCACAGGCGAAATATATCGGCAAACTCGAGAAGCTCCCAGCAGGAGTACTGTGAAGGTCATAATGTCGACAAATAATGGCGTACCGCTTGTGGTGAACGTGGCAGAGTGAGCTTGTAGATGTGACTGTGGCTTAACGGGGAGACACTAGCAGGAGTAACTATGACTCTCTTAAGGTAGCCAAATGCCTCGTCAACAGGCGAAATACATCGGCAAACTGGAGGAGCAACTAGCATGAGTACTGTGAAAGTCTTTATGTCGACAGATAATGGCGTATCGCTTCAGGTGAACTGGCGAGAGAAAGCTTGAAAATGTGACTGTGGTAAAACGGGGAACAATTGGCAAGAGTAACTACGACTCTCTAAAGGTAACCAAATGCCTCGTCCACAGGCGAAATATATCGGCAAACTCGAGAAACTCCCAGCAGGAGTACTGTGAAGGTCATAATGTCGACAAATAATAGCCCACCGCTTGTGGTGAACGTGGCAGAGTGAGCTTGTAGATGTGACTGTGGCTTAACGGGGAGACACTAGCAGGAGTAACTATGACTCTCTTAAGGTAGCCAAATGCCTCCTCAACAGGCGAAATACATCGGCAAACTGGAGAAGCAACTAGCATGAGTACTGTGAAAGTCTTTATGTCGACAGATAATGGCGTATCGCTTCAGGTGAACTGGCGAGAGAAAGCTTGAAAATGTGACTGTGGTAAAACGGGGAACAATTGGCAAGAGTAACTACGACTCTCTAAAGGTAACCAAATGCCTCGTCCACAGGCGAAATATATCGGCAAACTCGAGAAGCTCCCAGCAGGAGTACTGTGAAGGTCATAATGTCGACAAATAATGGCGTACCGCTTGTGGTGAACGTGGCAGAGTGAGCTTGTAGATGTGACTGTGGCTTAACGGGGAGACACTAGCAGGAGTAACTATGACTCTCTTAAGGTAGCCAAATGCCTCGTCAACAGGCGAAATACATCGGCAAACTGGAGGAGCAACTAGCATGAGTACTGTGAAAGTCTTTATGTCGACAGATAATGGCGTATCGCTTCAGGTGAACTGGCGAGAGAAAGCTTGAAAATGTGACTGTGGTAAAACGGGGAACAATTGGCAAGAGTAACTACGACTCTCTAAAGGTAACCAAATGCCTCGTCCACAGGCGAAATATATCGGCAAACTCGAGAAACTCCCAGCAGGAGTACTGTGAAGGTCATAATGTCGACAAATAATAGCCCACCGCTTGTGGTGAACGTGGCAGAGTGAGCTTGTAGATGTGACTGTGGCTTAACGGGGAGACACTAGCAGGAGTAACTATGACTCTCTTAAGGTAGCCAAATGCCTCCTCAACAGGCGAAATACATCGGCAAACTGGAGAAGCAACTAGCATGAGTACTGTGAAAGTCTTTATGTCGACAGATAATGGCGTATCGCTTCAGGTGAACTGGCGAGAGAAAGCTTGAAAATGTGACTGTGGTAAAACGGGGAACAATTGGCAAGAGTAACTACGACTCTCTAAAGGTAACCAAATGCCTCGTCCACAGGCGAAATATATCGGCAAACTCGAGAAGCTCCCAGCAGGAGTACTGTGAAGGTCATAATGTCGACAAATAATGGCGTACCGCTTGTGGTGAACGTGGCAGAGTGAGCTTGTAGATGTGACTGTGGCTTAACGGGGAGACACTAGCAGGAGTAACTATGACTCTCTTAAGGTAGCCAAATGCCTCGTCAACAGGCGAAATACATCGGCAAACTGGAGGAGCAACTAGCATGAGTACTGTGAAAGTCTTTATGTCGACAGATAATGGCGTATCGCTTCAGGTGAACTGGCGAGAGAAAGCTTGAAAATGTGACTGTGGTAAAACGGGGAACAATTGGCAAGAGTAACTACGACTCTCTAAAGGTAACCAAATGCCTCGTCCACAGGCGAAATATATCGGCAAACTCGAGAAGCTCCCAGCAGGAGTACTGTGAAGGTCATAATGTCGACAAATAATAGCCCACCGCTTGTGGTGAACGTGGCAGAGTGAGCTTGTAGATGTGACTGTGGCTTAACGGGGAGACACTAGCAGGAGTAACTATGACTCTCTTAAGGTAGCCAAATGCCTCGTCAACAGGCGAAATACATCGGCAAACTGGAGGAGCAACTAGCATGAGTACTGTGAAAGTCTTTATGTCGACAGATAATGGCGTATCGCTTCAGGTGAACTGGCGAGAGAAAGCTTGAAAATGTGACTGTGGTAAAACGGGGAACAATTGGCAAGAGTAACTACGACTCTCTAAAGGTAACCAAATGCCTCGTCCACAGGCGAAATATATCGGCAAACTCGAGAAACTCCCAGCAGGAGTACTGTGAAGGTCATAATGTCGACAAATAATAGCCCACCGCTTGTGGTGAACGTGGCAGAGTGAGCTTGTAGATGTGACTGTGGCTTAACGGGGAGACACTAGCAGGAGTAACTATGACTCTCTTAAGGTAGCCAAATGCCTCCTCAACAGGCGAAATACATCGGCAAACTGGAGAAGCAACTAGCATGAGTACTGTGAAAGTCTTTATGTCGACAGATAATGGCGTATCGCTTCAGGTGAACTGGCGAGAGAAAGCTTGAAAATGTGACTGTGGTAAAACGGGGAACAATTGGCAAGAGTAACTACGACTCTCTAAAGGTAACCAAATGCCTCGTCCACAGGCGAAATATATCGGCAAACTCGAGAAGCTCCCAGCAGGAGTACTGTGAAGGTCATAATGTCGACAAATAATGGCGTACCGCTTGTGGTGAACGTGGCAGAGTGAGCTTGTAGATGTGACTGTGGCTTAACGGGGAGACACTAGCAGGAGTAACTATGACTCTCTTAAGGTAGCCAAATGCCTCGTCAACAGGCGAAATACATCGGCAAACTGGAGGAGCAACTAGCATGAGTACTGTGAAAGTCTTTATGTCGACAGATAATGGCGTATCGCTTCAGGTGAACTGGCGAGAGAAAGCTTGAAAATGTGACTGTGGTAAAACGGGGAACAATTGGCAAGAGTAACTACGACTCTCTAAAGGTAACCAAATGCCTCGTCCACAGGCGAAATATATCGGCAAACTCGAGAAACTCCCAGCAGGAGTACTGTGAAGGTCATAATGTCGACAAATAATAGCCCACCGCTTGTGGTGAACGTGGCAGAGTGAGCTTGTAGATGTGACTGTGGCTTAACGGGGAGACACTAGCAGGAGTAACTATGACTCTCTTAAGGTAGCCAAATGCCTCCTCAACAGGCGAAATACATCGGCAAACTGGAGAAGCAACTAGCATGAGTACTGTGAAAGTCTTTATGTCGACAGATAATGGCGTATCGCTTCAGGTGAACTGGCGAGAGAAAGCTTGAAAATGTGACTGTGGTAAAACGGGGAACAATTGGCAAGAGTAACTACGACTCTCTAAAGGTAACCAAATGCCTCGTCCACAGGCGAAATATATCGGCAAACTCGAGAAGCTCCCAGCAGGAGTACTGTGAAGGTCATAATGTCGACAAATAATGGCGTACCGCTTGTGGTGAACGTGGCAGAGTGAGCTTGTAGATGTGACTGTGGCTTAACGGGGAGACACTAGCAGGAGTAACTATGACTCTCTTAAGGTAGCCAAATGCCTCGTCAACAGGCGAAATACATCGGCAAACTGGAGGAGCAACTAGCATGAGTACTGTGAAAGTCTTTATGTCGACAGATAATGGCGTATCACTTCAGGTGAACTGGCGAGAGAAAGCTTGAAAATGTGACTGTGGTAAAACGGGGAACAATTGGCAAGAGTAACTACGACTCTCTAAAGGTAACCAAATGCCTCGTCCACAGGCGAAATATATCGGCAAACTCGAGAAGCTCCCAGCAGGAGTACTGTGAAGGTCATAATGTCGACAAATAATAGCCCACCGCTTGTGGTGAACGTGGCAGAGTGAGCTTGTAGATGTGACTGTGGCTTAACGGGGAGACACTAGCAGGAGTAACTATGACTCTCTTAAGGTAGCCAAATGCCTCGTCAACAGGCGAAATACATCGGCAAACTGGAGGAGCAACTAGCATGAGTACTGTGAAAGTCTTTATGTCGACAGATAATGGCGTATCGCTTCAGGTGAACTGGCGAGAGAAAGCTTGAAAATGTGACTGTGGTAAAACGGGGAACAATTGGCAAGAGTAACTACGACTCTCTAAAGGTAACCAAATGCCTCGTCCACAGGCGAAATATATCGGCAAACTCGAGAAACTCCCAGCAGGAGTACTGTGAAGGTCATAATGTCGACAAATAATAGCCCACCGCTTGTGGTGAACGTGGCAGAGTGAGCTTGTAGATGTGACTGTGGCTTAACGGGGAGACACTAGCAGGAGTAACTATGACTCTCTTAAGGTAGCCAAATGCCTCCTCAACAGGCGAAATACATCGGCAAACTGGAGAAGCAACTAGCATGAGTACTGTGAAAGTCTTTATGTCGACAGATAATGGCGTATCGCTTCAGGTGAACTGGCGAGAGAAAGCTTGAAAATGTGACTGTGGTAAAACGGGGAACAATTGGCAAGAGTAACTACGACTCTCTAAAGGTAACCAAATGCCTCGTCCACAGGCGAAATATATCGGCAAACTCGAGAAGCTCCCAGCAGGAGTACTGTGAAGGTCATAATGTCGACAAATAATGGCGTACCGCTTGTGGTGAACGTGGCAGAGTGAGCTTGTAGATGTGACTGTGGCTTAACGGGGAGACACTAGCAGGAGTAACTATGACTCTCTTAAGGTAGCCAAATGCCTCGTCAACAGGCGAAATACATCGGCAAACTGGAGGAGCAACTAGCATGAGTACTGTGAAAGTCTTTATGTCGACAGATAATGGCGTATCGCTTCAGGTGAACTGGCGAGAGAAAGCTTGAAAATGTGACTGTGGTAAAACGGGGAACAATTGGCAAGAGTAACTACGACTCTCTAAAGGTAACCAAATGCCTCGTCCACAGGCGAAATATATCGGCAAACTCGAGAAGCTCCCAGCAGGAGTACTGTGAAGGTCATAATGTCGACAAATAATAGCCCACCGCTTGTGGTGAACGTGGCAGAGTGAGCTTGTAGATGTGACTGTGGCTTAACGGGGAGACACTAGCAGGAGTAACTATGACTCTCTTAAGGTAGCCAAATGCCTCGTCAACAGGCGAAATACATCGGCAAACTGGAGGAGCAACTAGCATGAGTACTGTGAAAGTCTTTATGTCGACAGATAATGGCGTATCGCTTCAGGTGAACTGGCGAGAGAAAGCTTGAAAATGTGACTGTGGTAAAACGGGGAACAATTGGCAAGAGTAACTACGACTCTCTAAAGGTAACCAAATGCCTCGTCCACAGGCGAAATATATCGGCAAACTCGAGAAGCTCCCAGCAGGAGTACTGTGAAGGTCATAATGTCGACAAATAATAGCCCACCGCTTGTGGTGAACGTGGCAGAGTGAGCTTGTAGATGTGACTGTGGCTTAACGGGGAGACACTAGCAGGAGTAACTATGACTCTCTTAAGGTAGCCAAATGCCTCGTCAACAGGCGAAATACATCGGCAAACTGGAGGAGCAACTAGCATGAGTACTGTGAAAGTCTTTATGTCGACAGATAATGGCGTATCGCTTCAGGTGAACTGGCGAGAGAAAGCTTGAAAATGTGACTGTGGTAAAACGGGGAACAATTGGCAAGAGTAACTACGACTCTCTAAAGGTAACCAAATGCCTCGTCCACAGGCGAAATATATCGGCAAACTCGAGAAGCTCCCAGCAGGAGTACTGTGAAGGTCATAATGTCGACAAATAATAGCCCACCGCTTGTGGTGAACGTGGCAGAGTGAGCTTGTAGATGTGACTGTGGCTTAACGGGGAGACACTAGCAGGAGTAACTATGACTCTCTTAAGGTAGCCAAATGCCTCGTCAACAGGCGAAATACATCGGCAAACTGGAGGAGCAACTAGCATGAGTACTGTGAAAGTCTTTATGTCGACAGATAATGGCGTATCGCTTCAGGTGAACTGGCGAGAGAAAGCTTGAAAATGTGACTGTGGTAAAACGGGGAACAATTGGCAAGAGTAACTACGACTCTCTAAAGGTAACCAAATGCCTCGTCCACAGGCGAAATATATCGGCAAACTCGAGAAACTCCCAGCAGGAGTACTGTGAAGGTCATAATGTCGACAAATAATAGCCCACCGCTTGTGGTGAACGTGGCAGAGTGAGCTTGTAGATGTGACTGTGGCTTAACGGGGAGACACTAGCAGGAGTAACTATGACTCTCTTAAGGTAGCCAAATGCCTCCTCAACAGGCGAAATACATCGGCAAACTGGAGAAGCAACTAGCATGAGTACTGTGAAAGTCTTTATGTCGACAGATAATGGCGTATCGCTTCAGGTGAACTGGCGAGAGAAAGCTTGAAAATGTGACTGTGGTAAAACGGGGAACAATTGGCAAGAGTAACTACGACTCTCTAAAGGTAACCAAATGCCTCGTCCACAGGCGAAATATATCGGCAAACTCGAGAAGCTCCCAGCAGGAGTACTGTGAAGGTCATAATGTCGACAAATAATGGCGTACCGCTTGTGGTGAACGTGGCAGAGTGAGCTTGTAGATGTGACTGTGGCTTAACGGGGAGACACTAGCAGGAGTAACTATGACTCTCTTAAGGTAGCCAAATGCCTCGTCAACAGGCGAAATACATCGGCAAACTGGAGGAGCAACTAGCATGAGTACTGTGAAAGTCTTTATGTCGACAGATAATGGCGTATCGCTTCAGGTGAACTGGCGAGAGAAAGCTTGAAAATGTGACTGTGGTAAAACGGGGAACAATTGGCAAGAGTAACTACGACTCTCTAAAGGTAACCAAATGCCTCGTCCACAGGCGAAATATATCGGCAAACTCGAGAAACTCCCAGCAGGAGTACTGTGAAGGTCATAATGTCGACAAATAATAGCCCACCGCTTGTGGTGAACGTGGCAGAGTGAGCTTGTAGATGTGACTGTGGCTTAACGGGGAGACACTAGCAGGAGTAACTATGACTCTCTTAAGGTAGCCAAATGCCTCGTCAACAGGCGAAATACATCGGCAAACTGGAGGAGCAACTAGCATGAGTACTGTGAAAGTCTTTATGTCGACAGATAATGGCGTATCGCTTCAGGTGAACTGGCGAGAGAAAGCTTGAAAATGTGACTGTGGTAAAACGGGGAACAATTGGCAAGAGTAACTACGACTCTCTAAAGGTAACCAAATGCCTCGTCCACAGGCGAAATATATCGGCAAACTCGAGAAACTCCCAGCAGGAGTACTGTGAAGGTCATAATGTCGACAAATAATAGCCCACCGCTTGTGGTGAACGTGGCAGAGTGAGCTTGTAGATGTGACTGTGGCTTAACGGGGAGACACTAGCAGGAGTAACTATGACTCTCTTAAGGTAGCCAAATGCCTCCTCAACAGGCGAAATACATCGGCAAACTGGAGAAGCAACTAGCATGAGTACTGTGAAAGTCTTTATGTCGACAGATAATGGCGTATCGCTTCAGGTGAACTGGCGAGAGAAAGCTTGAAAATGTGACTGTGGTAAAACGGGGAACAATTGGCAAGAGTAACTACGACTCTCTAAAGGTAACCAAATGCCTCGTCCACAGGCGAAATATATCGGCAAACTCGAGAAGCTCCCAGCAGGAGTACTGTGAAGGTCATAATGTCGACAAATAATGGCGTACCGCTTGTGGTGAACGTGGCAGAGTGAGCTTGTAGATGTGACTGTGGCTTAACGGGGAGACACTAGCAGGAGTAACTATGACTCTCTTAAGGTAGCCAAATGCCTCGTCAACAGGCGAAATACATCGGCAAACTGGAGGAGCAACTAGCATGAGTACTGTGAAAGTCTTTATGTCGACAGATAATGGCGTATCGCTTCAGGTGAACTGGCGAGAGAAAGCTTGAAAATGTGACTGTGGTAAAACGGGGAACAATTGGCAAGAGTAACTACGACTCTCTAAAGGTAACCAAATGCCTCGTCCACAGGCGAAATATATCGGCAAACTCGAGAAACTCCCAGCAGGAGTACTGTGAAGGTCATAATGTCGACAAATAATAGCCCACCGCTTGTGGTGAACGTGGCAGAGTGAGCTTGTAGATGTGACTGTGGCTTAACGGGGAGACACTAGCAGGAGTAACTATGACTCTCTTAAGGTAGCCAAATGCCTCCTCAACAGGCGAAATACATCGGCAAACTGGAGAAGCAACTAGCATGAGTACTGTGAAAGTCTTTATGTCGACAGATAATGGCGTATCGCTTCAGGTGAACTGGCGAGAGAAAGCTTGAAAATGTGACTGTGGTAAAACGGGGAACAATTGGCAAGAGTAACTACGACTCTCTAAAGGTAACCAAATGCCTCGTCCACAGGCGAAATATATCGGCAAACTCGAGAAGCTCCCAGCAGGAGTACTGTGAAGGTCATAATGTCGACAAATAATGGCGTACCGCTTGTGGTGAACGTGGCAGAGTGAGCTTGTAGATGTGACTGTGGCTTAACGGGGAGACACTAGCAGGAGTAACTATGACTCTCTTAAGGTAGCCAAATGCCTCGTCAACAGGCGAAATACATCGGCAAACTGGAGGAGCAACTAGCATGAGTACTGTGAAAGTCTTTATGTCGACAGATAATGGCGTATCGCTTCAGGTGAACTGGCGAGAGAAAGCTTGAAAATGTGACTGTGGTAAAACGGGGAACAATTGGCAAGAGTAACTACGACTCTCTAAAGGTAACCAAATGCCTCGTCCACAGGCGAAATATATCGGCAAACTCGAGAAGCTCCCAGCAGGAGTACTGTGAAGGTCATAATGTCGACAAATAATAGCCCACCGCTTGTGGTGAACGTGGCAGAGTGAGCTTGTAGATGTGACTGTGGCTTAACGGGGAGACACTAGCAGGAGTAACTATGACTCTCTTAAGGTAGCCAAATGCCTCGTCAACAGGCGAAATACATCGGCAAACTGGAGGAGCAACTAGCATGAGTACTGTGAAAGTCTTTATGTCGACAGATAATGGCGTATCGCTTCAGGTGAACTGGCGAGAGAAAGCTTGAAAATGTGACTGTGGTAAAACGGGGAACAATTGGCAAGAGTAACTACGACTCTCTAAAGGTAACCAAATGCCTCGTCCACAGGCGAAATATATCGGCAAACTCGAGAAGCTCCCAGCAGGAGTACTGTGAAGGTCATAATGTCGACAAATAATAGCCCACCGCTTGTGGTGAACGTGGCAGAGTGAGCTTGTAGATGTGACTGTGGCTTAACGGGGAGACACTAGCAGGAGTAACTATGACTCTCTTAAGGTAGCCAAATGCCTCGTCAACAGGCGAAATACATCGGCAAACTGGAGGAGCAACTAGCATGAGTACTGTGAAAGTCTTTATGTCGACAGATAATGGCGTATCGCTTCAGGTGAACTGGCGAGAGAAAGCTTGAAAATGTGACTGTGGTAAAACGGGGAACAATTGGCAAGAGTAACTACGACTCTCTAAAGGTAACCAAATGCCTCGTCCACAGGCGAAATATATCGGCAAACTCGAGAAACTCCCAGCAGGAGTACTGTGAAGGTCATAATGTCGACAAATAATAGCCCACCGCTTGTGGTGAACGTGGCAGAGTGAGCTTGTAGATGTGACTGTGGCTTAACGGGGAGACACTAGCAGGAGTAACTATGACTCTCTTAAGGTAGCCAAATGCCTCCTCAACAGGCGAAATACATCGGCAAACTGGAGAAGCAACTAGCATGAGTACTGTGAAAGTCTTTATGTCGACAGATAATGGCGTATCGCTTCAGGTGAACTGGCGAGAGAAAGCTTGAAAATGTGACTGTGGTAAAACGGGGAACAATTGGCAAGAGTAACTACGACTCTCTAAAGGTAACCAAATGCCTCGTCCACAGGCGAAATATATCGGCAAACTCGAGAAGCTCCCAGCAGGAGTACTGTGAAGGTCATAATGTCGACAAATAATGGCGTACCGCTTGTGGTGAACGTGGCAGAGTGAGCTTGTAGATGTGACTGTGGCTTAACGGGGAGACACTAGCAGGAGTAACTATGACTCTCTTAAGGTAGCCAAATGCCTCGTCAACAGGCGAAATACATCGGCAAACTGGAGGAGCAACTAGCATGAGTACTGTGAAAGTCTTTATGTCGACAGATAATGGCGTATCGCTTCAGGTGAACTGGCGAGAGAAAGCTTGAAAATGTGACTGTGGTAAAACGGGGAACAATTGGCAAGAGTAACTACGACTCTCTAAAGGTAACCAAATGCCTCGTCCACAGGCGAAATATATCGGCAAACTCGAGAAGCTCCCAGCAGGAGTACTGTGAAGGTCATAATGTCGACAAATAATAGCCCACCGCTTGTGGTGAACGTGGCAGAGTGAGCTTGTAGATGTGACTGTGGCTTAACGGGGAGACACTAGCAGGAGTAACTATGACTCTCTTAAGGTAGCCAAATGCCTCGTCAACAGGCGAAATACATCGGCAAACTGGAGGAGCAACTAGCATGAGTACTGTGAAAGTCTTTATGTCGACAGATAATGGCGTATCGCTTCAGGTGAACTGGCGAGAGAAAGCTTGAAAATGTGACTGTGGTAAAACGGGGAACAATTGGCAAGAGTAACTACGACTCTCTAAAGGTAACCAAATGCCTCGTCCACAGGCGAAATATATCGGCAAACTCGAGCAGCTCCCAGCAGGAGTACTGTGATGGTCATAATGTCGACAAATAATAGCCCACCGCTTGTGGTGAACGTGGCAGAGTGAGCTTGTAGATGTGACTGTGGCTTAACGGGGAGACACTAGCAGGAGTAACTATGACTCTCTTAAGGTAGCCAAATGCCTCGTCAACAGGCGAAATACATCGGCAAACTGGAGGAGCAACTAGCATGAGTACTGTGAAAGTCTTTATGTCGACAGATAATGGCGTATCGCTTCAGGTGAACTGGCGAGAGAAAGCTTGAAAATGTGACTGTGGTAAAACGGGGAACAATTGGCAAGAGTAACTACGACTCTCTAAAGGTAACCAAATGCCTCGTCCACAGGCGAAATATATCGGCAAACTCGAGAAGCTCCCAGCAGGAGTACTGTGAAGGTCATAATGTCGACAAATAATAGCCCACCGCTTGTGGTGAACGTGGCAGAGTGAGCTTGTAGATGTGACTGTGGCTTAACGGGGAGACACTAGCAGGAGTAACTATGACTCTCTTAAGGTAGCCAAATGCCTCGTCAACAGGCGAAATACATCGGCAAACTGGAGGAGCAACTAGCATGAGTACTGTGAAAGTCTTTATGTCGACAGATAATGGCGTATCGCTTCAGGTGAACTGGCGAGAGAAAGCTTGAAAATGTGACTGTGGTAAAACGGGGAACAATTGGCAAGAGTAACTACGACTCTCTAAAGGTAACCAAATGCCTCGTCCACAGGCGAAATATATCGGCAAACTCGAGCAGCTCCCAGCAGGAGTACTGTGATGGTCATAATGTCGACAAATAATAGCCCACCGCTTGTGGTGAACGTGGCAGAGTGAGCTTGTAGATGTGACTGTGGCTTAACGGGGAGACACTAGCAGGAGTAACTATGACTCTCTTAAGGTAGCCAAATGCCTCGTCAACAGGCGAAATACATCGGCAAACTGGAGGAGCAACTAGCATGAGTACTGTGAAAGTCTTTATGTCGACAGATAATGGCGTATCGCTTCAGGTGAACTGGCGAGAGAAAGCTTGAAAATGTGACTGTGGTAAAACGGGGAACAATTGGCAAGAGTAACTACGACTCTCTAAAGGTAACCAAATGCCTCGTCCACAGGCGAAATATATCGGCAAACTCGAGAAGCTCCCAGCAGGAGTACTGTGAAGGTCATAATGTCGACAAATAATAGCCCACCGCTTGTGGTGAACGTGGCAGAGTGAGCTTGTAGATGTGACTGTGGCTTAACGGGGAGACACTAGCAGGAGTAACTATGACTCTCTTAAGGTAGCCAAATGCCTCGTCAACAGGCGAAATACATCGGCAAACTGGAGGAGCAACTAGCATGAGTACTGTGAAAGTCTTTATGTCGACAGATAATGGCGTATCGCTTCAGGTGAACTGGCGAGAGAAAGCTTGAAAATGTGACTGTGGTAAAACGGGGAACAATTGGCAAGAGTAACTACGACTCTCTAAAGGTAACCAAATGCCTCGTCCACAGGCGAAATATATCGGCAAACTCGAGAAACTCCCAGCAGGAGTACTGTGAAGGTCATAATGTCGACAAATAATAGCCCACCGCTTGTGGTGAACGTGGCAGAGTGAGCTTGTAGATGTGACTGTGGCTTAACGGGGAGACACTAGCAGGAGTAACTATGACTCTCTTAAGGTAGCCAAATGCCTCCTCAACAGGCGAAATACATCGGCAAACTGGAGAAGCAACTAGCATGAGTACTGTGAAAGTCTTTATGTCGACAGATAATGGCGTATCGCTTCAGGTGAACTGGCGAGAGAAAGCTTGAAAATGTGACTGTGGTAAAACGGGGAACAATTGGCAAGAGTAACTACGACTCTCTAAAGGTAACCAAATGCCTCGTCCACAGGCGAAATATATCGGCAAACTCGAGAAGCTCCCAGCAGGAGTACTGTGAAGGTCATAATGTCGACAAATAATGGCGTACCGCTTGTGGTGAACGTGGCAGAGTGAGCTTGTAGATGTGACTGTGGCTTAACGGGGAGACACTAGCAGGAGTAACTATGACTCTCTTAAGGTAGCCAAATGCCTCGTCAACAGGCGAAATACATCGGCAAACTGGAGGAGCAACTAGCATGAGTACTGTGAAAGTCTTTATGTCGACAGATAATGGCGTATCGCTTCAGGTGAACTGGCGAGAGAAAGCTTGAAAATGTGACTGTGGTAAAACGGGGAACAATTGGCAAGAGTAACTACGACTCTCTAAAGGTAACCAAATGCCTCGTCCACAGGCGAAATATATCGGCAAACTCGAGAAGCTCCCAGCAGGAGTACTGTGAAGGTCATAATGTCGACAAATAATAGCCCACCGCTTGTGGTGAACGTGGCAGAGTGAGCTTGTAGATGTGACTGTGGCTTAACGGGGAGACACTAGCAGGAGTAACTATGACTCTCTTAAGGTAGCCAAATGCCTCGTCAACAGGCGAAATACATCGGCAAACTGGAGGAGCAACTAGCATGAGTACTGTGAAAGTCTTTATGTCGACAGATAATGGCGTATCGCTTCAGGTGAACTGGCGAGAGAAAGCTTGAAAATGTGACTGTGGTAAAACGGGGAACAATTGGCAAGAGTAACTACGACTCTCTAAAGGTAACCAAATGCCTCGTCCACAGGCGAAATATATCGGCAAACTCGAGCAGCTCCCAGCAGGAGTACTGTGATGGTCATAATGTCGACAAATAATAGCCCACCGCTTGTGGTGAACGTGGCAGAGTGAGCTTGTAGATGTGACTGTGGCTTAACGGGGAGACACTAGCAGGAGTAACTATGACTCTCTTAAGGTAGCCAAATGCCTCGTCAACAGGCGAAATACATCGGCAAACTGGAGGAGCAACTAGCATGAGTACTGTGAAAGTCTTTATGTCGACAGATAATGGCGTATCGCTTCAGGTGAACTGGCGAGAGAAAGCTTGAAAATGTGACTGTGGTAAAACGGGGAACAATTGGCAAGAGTAACTACGACTCTCTAAAGGTAACCAAATGCCTCGTCCACAGGCGAAATATATCGGCAAACTCGAGAAGCTCCCAGCAGGAGTACTGTGAAGGTCATAATGTCGACAAATAATAGCCCACCGCTTGTGGTGAACGTGGCAGAGTGAGCTTGTAGATGTGACTGTGGCTTAACGGGGAGACACTAGCAGGAGTAACTATGACTCTCTTAAGGTAGCCAAATGCCTCGTCAACAGGCGAAATACATCGGCAAACTGGAGGAGCAACTAGCATGAGTACTGTGAAAGTCTTTATGTCGACAGATAATGGCGTATCGCTTCAGGTGAACTGGCGAGAGAAAGCTTGAAAATGTGACTGTGGTAAAACGGGGAACAATTGGCAAGAGTAACTACGACTCTCTAAAGGTAACCAAATGCCTCGTCCACAGGCGAAATATATCGGCAAACTCGAGAAACTCCCAGCAGGAGTACTGTGAAGGTCATAATGTCGACAAATAATAGCCCACCGCTTGTGGTGAACGTGGCAGAGTGAGCTTGTAGATGTGACTGTGGCTTAACGGGGAGACACTAGCAGGAGTAACTATGACTCTCTTAAGGTAGCCAAATGCCTCCTCAACAGGCGAAATACATCGGCAAACTGGAGAAGCAACTAGCATGAGTACTGTGAAAGTCTTTATGTCGACAGATAATGGCGTATCGCTTCAGGTGAACTGGCGAGAGAAAGCTTGAAAATGTGACTGTGGTAAAACGGGGAACAATTGGCAAGAGTAACTACGACTCTCTAAAGGTAACCAAATGCCTCGTCCACAGGCGAAATATATCGGCAAACTCGAGAAGCTCCCAGCAGGAGTACTGTGAAGGTCATAATGTCGACAAATAATGGCGTACCGCTTGTGGTGAACGTGGCAGAGTGAGCTTGTAGATGTGACTGTGGCTTAACGGGGAGACACTAGCAGGAGTAACTATGACTCTCTTAAGGTAGCCAAATGCCTCGTCAACAGGCGAAATACATCGGCAAACTGGAGGAGCAACTAGCATGAGTACTGTGAAAGTCTTTATGTCGACAGATAATGGCGTATCGCTTCAGGTGAACTGGCGAGAGAAAGCTTGAAAATGTGACTGTGGTAAAACGGGGAACAATTGGCAAGAGTAACTACGACTCTCTAAAGGTAACCAAATGCCTCGTCCACAGGCGAAATATATCGGCAAACTCGAGAAGCTCCCAGCAGGAGTACTGTGAAGGTCATAATGTCGACAAATAATAGCCCACCGCTTGTGGTGAACGTGGCAGAGTGAGCTTGTAGATGTGACTGTGGCTTAACGGGGAGACACTAGCAGGAGTAACTATGACTCTCTTAAGGTAGCCAAATGCCTCGTCAACAGGCGAAATACATCGGCAAACTGGAGGAGCAACTAGCATGAGTACTGTGAAAGTCTTTATGTCGACAGATAATGGCGTATCGCTTCAGGTGAACTGGCGAGAGAAAGCTTGAAAATGTGACTGTGGTAAAACGGGGAACAATTGGCAAGAGTAACTACGACTCTCTAAAGGTAACCAAATGCCTCGTCCACAGGCGAAATATATCGGCAAACTCGAGAAACTCCCAGCAGGAGTACTGTGAAGGTCATAATGTCGACAAATAATAGCCCACCGCTTGTGGTGAACGTGGCAGAGTGAGCTTGTAGATGTGACTGTGGCTTAACGGGGAGACACTAGCAGGAGTAACTATGACTCTCTTAAGGTAGCCAAATGCCTCCTCAACAGGCGAAATACATCGGCAAACTGGAGAAGCAACTAGCATGAGTACTGTGAAAGTCTTTATGTCGACAGATAATGGCGTATCGCTTCAGGTGAACTGGCGAGAGAAAGCTTGAAAATGTGACTGTGGTAAAACGGGGAACAATTGGCAAGAGTAACTACGACTCTCTAAAGGTAACCAAATGCCTCGTCCACAGGCGAAATATATCGGCAAACTCGAGAAGCTCCCAGCAGGAGTACTGTGAAGGTCATAATGTCGACAAATAATGGCGTACCGCTTGTGGTGAACGTGGCAGAGTGAGCTTGTAGATGTGACTGTGGCTTAACGGGGAGACACTAGCAGGAGTAACTATGACTCTCTTAAGGTAGCCAAATGCCTCGTCAACAGGCGAAATACATCGGCAAACTGGAGGAGCAACTAGCATGAGTACTGTGAAAGTCTTTATGTCGACAGATAATGGCGTATCGCTTCAGGTGAACTGGCGAGAGAAAGCTTGAAAATGTGACTGTGGTAAAACGGGGAACAATTGGCAAGAGTAACTACGACTCTCTAAAGGTAACCAAATGCCTCGTCCACAGGCGAAATATATCGGCAAACTCGAGAAGCTCCCAGCAGGAGTACTGTGAAGGTCATAATGTCGACAAATAATAGCCCACCGCTTGTGGTGAACGTGGCAGAGTGAGCTTGTAGATGTGACTGTGGCTTAACGGGGAGACACTAGCAGGAGTAACTATGACTCTCTTAAGGTAGCCAAATGCCTCGTCAACAGGCGAAATACATCGGCAAACTGGAGGAGCAACTAGCATGAGTACTGTGAAAGTCTTTATGTCGACAGATAATGGCGTATCGCTTCAGGTGAACTGGCGAGAGAAAGCTTGAAAATGTGACTGTGGTAAAACGGGGAACAATTGGCAAGAGTAACTACGACTCTCTAAAGGTAACCAAATGCCTCGTCCACAGGCGAAATATATCGGCAAACTCGAGAAACTCCCAGCAGGAGTACTGTGAAGGTCATAATGTCGACAAATAATAGCCCACCGCTTGTGGTGAACGTGGCAGAGTGAGCTTGTAGATGTGACTGTGGCTTAACGGGGAGACACTAGCAGGAGTAACTATGACTCTCTTAAGGTAGCCAAATGCCTCCTCAACAGGCGAAATACATCGGCAAACTGGAGAAGCAACTAGCATGAGTACTGTGAAAGTCTTTATGTCGACAGATAATGGCGTATCGCTTCAGGTGAACTGGCGAGAGAAAGCTTGAAAATGTGACTGTGGTAAAACGGGGAACAATTGGCAAGAGTAACTACGACTCTCTAAAGGTAACCAAATGCCTCGTCCACAGGCGAAATATATCGGCAAACTCGAGAAGCTCCCAGCAGGAGTACTGTGAAGGTCATAATGTCGACAAATAATGGCGTACCGCTTGTGGTGAACGTGGCAGAGTGAGCTTGTAGATGTGACTGTGGCTTAACGGGGAGACACTAGCAGGAGTAACTATGACTCTCTTAAGGTAGCCAAATGCCTCGTCAACAGGCGAAATACATCGGCAAACTGGAGGAGCAACTAGCATGAGTACTGTGAAAGTCTTTATGTCGACAGATAATGGCGTATCGCTTCAGGTGAACTGGCGAGAGAAAGCTTGAAAATGTGACTGTGGTAAAACGGGGAACAATTGGCAAGAGTAACTACGACTCTCTAAAGGTAACCAAATGCCTCGTCCACAGGCGAAATATATCGGCAAACTCGAGAAGCTCCCAGCAGGAGTACTGTGAAGGTCATAATGTCGACAAATAATAGCCCACCGCTTGTGGTGAACGTGGCAGAGTGAGATTGTAGATGTGACTGTGGCTTAACGGGGAGACACTAGCAGGAGTAACTATGACTCTCTTAAGGTAGCCAAATGCCTCGTCAACAGGCGAAATACATCGGCAAACTGGAGGAGCAACTAGCATGAGTACTGTGAAAGTCTTTATGTCGACAGATAATGGCGTATCGCTTCAGGTGAACTGGCGAGAGAAAGCTTGAAAATGTGACTGTGGTAAAACGGGGAACAATTGGCAAGAGTAACTACGACTCTCTAAAGGTAACCAAATGCCTCGTCCACAGGCGAAATATATCGGCAAACTCGAGAAACTCCCAGCAGGAGTACTGTGAAGGTCATAATGTCGACAAATAATAGCCCACCGCTTGTGGTGAACGTGGCAGAGTGAGCTTGTAGATGTGACTGTGGCTTAACGGGGAGACACTAGCAGGAGTAACTATGACTCTCTTAAGGTAGCCAAATGCCTCCTCAACAGGCGAAATACATCGGCAAACTGGAGAAGCAACTAGCATGAGTACTGTGAAAGTCTTTATGTCGACAGATAATGGCGTATCGCTTCAGGTGAACTGGCGAGAGAAAGCTTGAAAATGTGACTGTGGTAAAACGGGGAACAATTGGCAAGAGTAACTACGACTCTCTAAAGGTAACCAAATGCCTCGTCCACAGGCGAAATATATCGGCAAACTCGAGAAGCTCCCAGCAGGAGTACTGTGAAGGTCATAATGTCGACAAATAATGGCGTACCGCTTGTGGTGAACGTGGCAGAGTGAGCTTGTAGATGTGACTGTGGCTTAACGGGGAGACACTAGCAGGAGTAACTATGACTCTCTTAAGGTAGCCAAATGCCTCGTCAACAGGCGAAATACATCGGCAAACTGGAGGAGCAACTAGCATGAGTACTGTGAAAGTCTTTATGTCGACAGATAATGGCGTATCGCTTCAGGTGAACTGGCGAGAGAAAGCTTGAAAATGTGACTGTGGTAAAACGGGGAACAATTGGCAAGAGTAACTACGACTCTCTAAAGGTAACCAAATGCCTCGTCCACAGGCGAAATATATCGGCAAACTCGAGAAGCTCCCAGCAGGAGTACTGTGAAGGTCATAATGTCGACAAATAATAGCCCACCGCTTGTGGTGAACGTGGCAGAGTGAGCTTGTAGATGTGACTGTGGCTTAACGGGGAGACACTAGCAGGAGTAACTATGACTCTCTTAAGGTAGCCAAATGCCTCGTCAACAGGCGAAATACATCGGCAAACTGGAGGAGCAACTAGCATGAGTACTGTGAAAGTCTTTATGTCGACAGATAATGGCGTATCGCTTCAGGTGAACTGGCGAGAGAAAGCTTGAAAATGTGACTGTGGTAAAACGGGGAACAATTGGCAAGAGTAACTACGACTCTCTAAAGGTAACCAAATGCCTCGTCCACAGGCGAAATATATCGGCAAACTCGAGAAACTCCCAGCAGGAGTACTGTGAAGGTCATAATGTCGACAAATAATAGCCCACCGCTTGTGGTGAACGTGGCAGAGTGAGCTTGTAGATGTGACTGTGGCTTAACGGGGAGACACTAGCAGGAGTAACTATGACTCTCTTAAGGTAGCCAAATGCCTCCTCAACAGGCGAAATACATCGGCAAACTGGAGAAGCAACTAGCATGAGTACTGTGAAAGTCTTTATGTCGACAGATAATGGCGTATCGCTTCAGGTGAACTGGCGAGAGAAAGCTTGAAAATGTGACTGTGGTAAAACGGGGAACAATTGGCAAGAGTAACTACGACTCTCTAAAGGTAACCAAATGCCTCGTCCACAGGCGAAATATATCGGCAAACTCGAGAAGCTCCCAGCAGGAGTACTGTGAAGGTCATAATGTCGACAAATAATGGCGTACCGCTTGTGGTGAACGTGGCAGAGTGAGCTTGTAGATGTGACTGTGGCTTAACGGGGAGACACTAGCAGGAGTAACTATGACTCTCTTAAGGTAGCCAAATGCCTCGTCAACAGGCGAAATACATCGGCAAACTGGAGGAGCAACTAGCATGAGTACTGTGAAAGTCTTTATGTCGACAGATAATGGCGTATCGCTTCAGGTGAACTGGCGAGAGAAAGCTTGAAAATGTGACTGTGGTAAAACGGGGAACAATTGGCAAGAGTAACTACGACTCTCTAAAGGTAACCAAATGCCTCGTCCACAGGCGAAATATATCGGCAAACTCGAGAAGCTCCCAGCAGGAGTACTGTGAAGGTCATAATGTCGACAAATAATAGCCCACCGCTTGTGGTGAACGTGGCAGAGTGAGCTTGTAGATGTGACTGTGGCTTAACGGGGAGACACTAGCAGGAGTAACTATGACTCTCTTAAGGTAGCCAAATGCCTCGTCAACAGGCGAAATACATCGGCAAACTGGAGGAGCAACTAGCATGAGTACTGTGAAAGTCTTTATGTCGACAGATAATGGCGTATCGCTTCAGGTGAACTGGCGAGAGAAAGCTTGAAAATGTGACTGTGGTAAAACGGGGAACAATTGGCAAGAGTAACTACGACTCTCTAAAGGTAACCAAATGCCTCGTCCACAGGCGAAATATATCGGCAAACTCGAGAAACTCCCAGCAGGAGTACTGTGAAGGTCATAATGTCGACAAATAATAGCCCACCGCTTGTGGTGAACGTGGCAGAGTGAGCTTGTAGATGTGACTGTGGCTTAACGGGGAGACACTAGCAGGAGTAACTATGACTCTCTTAAGGTAGCCAAATGCCTCCTCAACAGGCGAAATACATCGGCAAACTGGAGAAGCAACTAGCATGAGTACTGTGAAAGTCTTTATGTCGACAGATAATGGCGTATCGCTTCAGGTGAACTGGCGAGAGAAAGCTTGAAAATGTGACTGTGGTAAAACGGGGAACAATTGGCAAGAGTAACTACGACTCTCTAAAGGTAACCAAATGCCTCGTCCACAGGCGAAATATATCGGCAAACTCGAGAAGCTCCCAGCAGGAGTACTGTGAAGGTCATAATGTCGACAAATAATGGCGTACCGCTTGTGGTGAACGTGGCAGAGTGAGCTTGTAGATGTGACTGTGGCTTAACGGGGAGACACTAGCAGGAGTAACTATGACTCTCTTAAGGTAGCCAAATGCCTCGTCAACAGGCGAAATACATCGGCAAACTGGAGGAGCAACTAGCATGAGTACTGTGAAAGTCTTTATGTCGACAGATAATGGCGTATCGCTTCAGGTGAACTGGCGAGAGAAAGCTTGAAAATGTGACTGTGGTAAAACGGGGAACAATTGGCAAGAGTAACTACGACTCTCTAAAGGTAACCAAATGCCTCGTCCACAGGCGAAATATATCGGCAAACTCGAGAAGCTCCCAGCAGGAGTACTGTGAAGGTCATAATGTCGACAAATAATAGCCCACCGCTTGTGGTGAACGTGGCAGAGTGAGCTTGTAGATGTGACTGTGGCTTAACGGGGAGACACTAGCAGGAGTAACTATGACTCTCTTAAGGTAGCCAAATGCCTCGTCAACAGGCGAAATACATCGGCAAACTGGAGGAGCAACTAGCATGAGTACTGTGAAAGTCTTTATGTCGACAGATAATGGCGTATCGCTTCAGGTGAACTGGCGAGAGAAAGCTTGAAAATGTGACTGTGGTAAAACGGGGAACAATTGGCAAGAGTAACTACGACTCTCTAAAGGTAACCAAATGCCTCGTCCACAGGCGAAATATATCGGCAAACTCGAGAAACTCCCAGCAGGAGTACTGTGAAGGTCATAATGTCGACAAATAATAGCCCACCGCTTGTGGTGAACGTGGCAGAGTGAGCTTGTAGATGTGACTGTGGCTTAACGGGGAGACACTAGCAGGAGTAACTATGACTCTCTTAAGGTAGCCAAATGCCTCCTCAACAGGCGAAATACATCGGCAAACTGGAGAAGCAACTAGCATGAGTACTGTGAAAGTCTTTATGTCGACAGATAATGGCGTATCGCTTCAGGTGAACTGGCGAGAGAAAGCTTGAAAATGTGACTGTGGTAAAACGGGGAACAATTGGCAAGAGTAACTACGACTCTCTAAAGGTAACCAAATGCCTCGTCCACAGGCGAAATATATCGGCAAACTCGAGAAGCTCCCAGCAGGAGTACTGTGAAGGTCATAATGTCGACAAATAATGGCGTACCGCTTGTGGTGAACGTGGCAGAGTGAGCTTGTAGATGTGACTGTGGCTTAACGGGGAGACACTAGCAGGAGTAACTATGACTCTCTTAAGGTAGCCAAATGCCTCGTCAACAGGCGAAATACATCGGCAAACTGGAGGAGCAACTAGCATGAGTACTGTGAAAGTCTTTATGTCGACAGATAATGGCGTATCGCTTCAGGTGAACTGGCGAGAGAAAGCTTGAAAATGTGACTGTGGTAAAACGGGGAACAATTGGCAAGAGTAACTACGACTCTCTAAAGGTAACCAAATGCCTCGTCCACAGGCGAAATATATCGGCAAACTCGAGAAGCTCCCAGCAGGAGTACTGTGAAGGTCATAATGTCGACAAATAATAGCCCACCGCTTGTGGTGAACGTGGCAGAGTGAGCTTGTAGATGTGACTGTGGCTTAACGGGGAGACACTAGCAGGAGTAACTATGACTCTCTTAAGGTAGCCAAATGCCTCGTCAACAGGCGAAATACATCGGCAAACTGGAGGAGCAACTAGCATGAGTACTGTGAAAGTCTTTATGTCGACAGATAATGGCGTATCGCTTCAGGTGAACTGGCGAGAGAAAGCTTGAAAATGTGACTGTGGTAAAACGGGGAACAATTGGCAAGAGTAACTACGACTCTCTAAAGGTAACCAAATGCCTCGTCCACAGGCGAAATATATCGGCAAACTCGAGAAACTCCCAGCAGGAGTACTGTGAAGGTCATAATGTCGACAAATAATAGCCCACCGCTTGTGGTGAACGTGGCAGAGTGAGCTTGTAGATGTGACTGTGGCTTAACGGGGAGACACTAGCAGGAGTAACTATGACTCTCTTAAGGTAGCCAAATGCCTCCTCAACAGGCGAAATACATCGGCAAACTGGAGAAGCAACTAGCATGAGTACTGTGAAAGTCTTTATGTCGACAGATAATGGCGTATCGCTTCAGGTGAACTGGCGAGAGAAAGCTTGAAAATGTGACTGTGGTAAAACGGGGAACAATTGGCAAGAGTAACTACGACTCTCTAAAGGTAACCAAATGCCTCGTCCACAGGCGAAATATATCGGCAAACTCGAGAAGCTCCCAGCAGGAGTACTGTGAAGGTCATAATGTCGACAAATAATGGCGTACCGCTTGTGGTGAACGTGGCAGAGTGAGCTTGTAGATGTGACTGTGGCTTAACGGGGAGACACTAGCAGGAGTAACTATGACTCTCTTAAGGTAGCCAAATGCCTCGTCAACAGGCGAAATACATCGGCAAACTGGAGGAGCAACTAGCATGAGTACTGTGAAAGTCTTTATGTCGACAGATAATGGCGTATCGCTTCAGGTGAACTGGCGAGAGAAAGCTTGAAAATGTGACTGTGGTAAAACGGGGAACAATTGGCAAGAGTAACTACGACTCTCTAAAGGTAACCAAATGCCTCGTCCACAGGCGAAATATATCGGCAAACTCGAGAAGCTCCCAGCAGGAGTACTGTGAAGGTCATAATGTCGACAAATAATAGCCCACCGCTTGTGGTGAACGTGGCAGAGTGAGCTTGTAGATGTGACTGTGGCTTAACGGGGAGACACTAGCAGGAGTAACTATGACTCTCTTAAGGTAGCCAAATGCCTCGTCAACAGGCGAAATACATCGGCAAACTGGAGGAGCAACTAGCATGAGTACTGTGAAAGTCTTTATGTCGACAGATAATGGCGTATCGCTTCAGGTGAACTGGCGAGAGAAAGCTTGAAAATGTGACTGTGGTAAAACGGGGAACAATTGGCAAGAGTAACTACGACTCTCTAAAGGTAACCAAATGCCTCGTCCACAGGCGAAATATATCGGCAAACTCGAGAAACTCCCAGCAGGAGTACTGTGAAGGTCATAATGTCGACAAATAATAGCCCACCGCTTGTGGTGAACGTGGCAGAGTGAGCTTGTAGATGTGACTGTGGCTTAACGGGGAGACACTAGCAGGAGTAACTATGACTCTCTTAAGGTAGCCAAATGCCTCCTCAACAGGCGAAATACATCGGCAAACTGGAGAAGCAACTAGCATGAGTACTGTGAAAGTCTTTATGTCGACAGATAATGGCGTATCGCTTCAGGTGAACTGGCGAGAGAAAGCTTGAAAATGTGACTGTGGTAAAACGGGGAACAATTGGCAAGAGTAACTACGACTCTCTAAAGGTAACCAAATGCCTCGTCCACAGGCGAAATATATCGGCAAACTCGAGAAGCTCCCAGCAGGAGTACTGTGAAGGTCATAATGTCGACAAATAATGGCGTACCGCTTGTGGTGAACGTGGCAGAGTGAGCTTGTAGATGTGACTGTGGCTTAACGGGGAGACACTAGCAGGAGTAACTATGACTCTCTTAAGGTAGCCAAATGCCTCGTCAACAGGCGAAATACATCGGCAAACTGGAGGAGCAACTAGCATGAGTACTGTGAAAGTCTTTATGTCGACAGATAATGGCGTATCGCTTCAGGTGAACTGGCGAGAGAAAGCTTGAAAATGTGACTGTGGTAAAACGGGGAACAATTGGCAAGAGTAACTACGACTCTCTAAAGGTAACCAAATGCCTCGTCCACAGGCGAAATATATCGGCAAACTCGAGAAGCTCCCAGCAGGAGTACTGTGAAGGTCATAATGTCGACAAATAATAGCCCACCGCTTGTGGTGAACGTGGCAGAGTGAGCTTGTAGATGTGACTGTGGCTTAACGGGGAGACACTAGCAGGAGTAACTATGACTCTCTTAAGGTAGCCAAATGCCTCGTCAACAGGCGAAATACATCGGCAAACTGGAGGAGCAACTAGCATGAGTACTGTGAAAGTCTTTATGTCGACAGATAATGGCGTATCGCTTCAGGTGAACTGGCGAGAGAAAGCTTGAAAATGTGACTGTGGTAAAACGGGGAACAATTGGCAAGAGTAACTACGACTCTCTAAAGGTAACCAAATGCCTCGTCCACAGGCGAAATATATCGGCAAACTCGAGAAACTCCCAGCAGGAGTACTGTGAAGGTCATAATGTCGACAAATAATAGCCCACCGCTTGTGGTGAACGTGGCAGAGTGAGCTTGTAGATGTGACTGTGGCTTAACGGGGAGACACTAGCAGGAGTAACTATGACTCTCTTAAGGTAGCCAAATGCCTCCTCAACAGGCGAAATACATCGGCAAACTGGAGAAGCAACTAGCATGAGTACTGTGAAAGTCTTTATGTCGACAGATAATGGCGTATCGCTTCAGGTGAACTGGCGAGAGAAAGCTTGAAAATGTGACTGTGGTAAAACGGGGAACAATTGGCAAGAGTAACTACGACTCTCTAAAGGTAACCAAATGCCTCGTCCACAGGCGAAATATATCGGCAAACTCGAGAAGCTCCCAGCAGGAGTACTGTGAAGGTCATAATGTCGACAAATAATGGCGTACCGCTTGTGGTGAACGTGGCAGAGTGAGCTTGTAGATGTGACTGTGGCTTAACGGGGAGACACTAGCAGGAGTAACTATGACTCTCTTAAGGTAGCCAAATGCCTCGTCAACAGGCGAAATACATCGGCAAACTGGAGGAGCAACTAGCATGAGTACTGTGAAAGTCTTTATGTCGACAGATAATGGCGTATCGCTTCAGGTGAACTGGCGAGAGAAAGCTTGAAAATGTGACTGTGGTAAAACGGGGAACAATTGGCAAGAGTAACTACGACTCTCTAAAGGTAACCAAATGCCTCGTCCACAGGCGAAATATATCGGCAAACTCGAGAAGCTCCCAGCAGGAGTACTGTGAAGGTCATAATGTCGACAAATAATAGCCCACCGCTTGTGGTGAACGTGGCAGAGTGAGCTTGTAGATGTGACTGTGGCTTAACGGGGAGACACTAGCAGGAGTAACTATGACTCTCTTAAGGTAGCCAAATGCCTCGTCAACAGGCGAAATACATCGGCAAACTGGAGGAGCAACTAGCATGAGTACTGTGAAAGTCTTTATGTCGACAGATAATGGCGTATCGCTTCAGGTGAACTGGCGAGAGAAAGCTTGAAAATGTGACTGTGGTAAAACGGGGAACAATTGGCAAGAGTAACTACGACTCTCTAAAGGTAACCAAATGCCTCGTCCACAGGCGAAATATATCGGCAAACTCGAGAAACTCCCAGCAGGAGTACTGTGAAGGTCATAATGTCGACAAATAATAGCCCACCGCTTGTGGTGAACGTGGCAGAGTGAGCTTGTAGATGTGACTGTGGCTTAACGGGGAGACACTAGCAGGAGTAACTATGACTCTCTTAAGGTAGCCAAATGCCTCCTCAACAGGCGAAATACATCGGCAAACTGGAGAAGCAACTAGCATGAGTACTGTGAAAGTCTTTATGTCGACAGATAATGGCGTATCGCTTCAGGTGAACTGGCGAGAGAAAGCTTGAAAATGTGACTGTGGTAAAACGGGGAACAATTGGCAAGAGTAACTACGACTCTCTAAAGGTAACCAAATGCCTCGTCCACAGGCGAAATATATCGGCAAACTCGAGAAGCTCCCAGCAGGAGTACTGTGAAGGTCATAATGTCGACAAATAATGGCGTACCGCTTGTGGTGAACGTGGCAGAGTGAGCTTGTAGATGTGACTGTGGCTTAACGGGGAGACACTAGCAGGAGTAACTATGACTCTCTTAAGGTAGCCAAATGCCTCGTCAACAGGCGAAATACATCGGCAAACTGGAGGAGCAACTAGCATGAGTACTGTGAAAGTCTTTATGTCGACAGATAATGGCGTATCGCTTCAGGTGAACTGGCGAGAGAAAGCTTGAAAATGTGACTGTGGTAAAACGGGGAACAATTGGCAAGAGTAACTACGACTCTCTAAAGGTAACCAAATGCCTCGTCCACAGGCGAAATATATCGGCAAACTCGAGAAGCTCCCAGCAGGAGTACTGTGAAGGTCATAATGTCGACAAATAATAGCCCACCGCTTGTGGTGAACGTGGCAGAGTGAGCTTGTAGATGTGACTGTGGCTTAACGGGGAGACACTAGCAGGAGTAACTATGACTCTCTTAAGGTAGCCAAATGCCTCGTCAACAGGCGAAATACATCGGCAAACTGGAGGAGCAACTAGCATGAGTACTGTGAAAGTCTTTATGTCGACAGATAATGGCGTATCGCTTCAGGTGAACTGGCGAGAGAAAGCTTGAAAATGTGACTGTGGTAAAACGGGGAACAATTGGCAAGAGTAACTACGACTCTCTAAAGGTAACCAAATGCCTCGTCCACAGGCGAAATATATCGGCAAACTCGAGCAGCTCCCAGCAGGAGTACTGTGATGGTCATAATGTCGACAAATAATAGCCCACCGCTTGTGGTGAACGTGGCAGAGTGAGCTTGTAGATGTGACTGTGGCTTAACGGGGAGACACTA